>NC_079558.1:19540000-19562500 GCF_015846415.1 Triplophysa dalaica
ATATACACTATCACACCATCTGCACCATCACCTGTTTGTGATGTGTGTGTTCAGAGGGATTCTACGGTTGTGTTTTATCTGATGTGTGTGTTCAGGGTGACTCTACGGTTGTGGGTACGAGTAAGCTGAGAGATCTGTATGAGAGGTTTGAAGAAGAGCTCGGCCGGAGACAGGAGCGCACTAAATCCAGCCGACCAAAATGGCAGCCACCCAAAACCAAACTGGACCAGGATGAAGGTGTGTGTGTGTGTGTGTGTGTGTGCACTGTGCAATTCTTGGAATCAAGAGTGTATGAGTCTGATGTGTGCACAGATGAGAGCTCCAGTGAATCAGAGTGTGAGTCTGATGAAGGGGGCAGCAGTTGTTCGAGCAGTTCAGACTCAGAGGTGTTTGACGTCATCGCTGAGATCAAGAGGAAGAAAGCTCATCCTGATCGTCTACATGAGGAGTTGTGGTATAATGATCCGGGACAGGTGCGTTTCATCTCTACATGTTTGCCCTGTTCATACAGCCTTTTTTCAGACTATTATTTTTAAACTTCTCACAAATTTGGATTAAGTAGAAATCTGTGAACAGACAGACAGACAGACAGATATTTGTGTTCAGATTTGGATAGAGCTGCACGATTAATCGTTAAAAGATCCTGATCTCGATTCGAACACCCACACGATCTCATTAATGAAAATCAACGATTCTCGTGTGTCTATTAACTTGCACCTCGGACTAAAATCATAACGCTTCAATATTTGCTGTTGCTGCCGCAGAAGTTAAAATGAGTATTATAAGGTATGTAACGTCACAAACAGTCTTTTCAAAACACACACTATCATTATTCCTGTGTCAAATGATCACAGAAGTACTGGGATTAAAGCCGAGAGTTGCCAACTCACATGCATGAGACGCGTTTACAAGATCCTAATCTCTCCAAATTAATCTCACACCAAGTAACAGACCAACATATAAAGTAAATACAGCCTGACAACAAAACTGTTCTTATGAGTGTCTGGATTGTGATACATTGTTCTGATTATGCTTCACATCTTAACTGGACATGTTTGAAACGAAACTAACGCTTGTAGTTTGTAGCGCGGACAAATCCGAGTGAGCGCTTATATCCGTTATTATGGTAAAACATGTCATCAGAGAGCCTATTACTCTATTACAGTAATAGAGAAGCTGCGTTATTAGAGATCTTCATCAAGTTGGCCATCATTTCATGTTTTCGGGTTATTATATACTAGGGATGCACCGAAATGAAATTCTTGGCCGAAGCCGAATAATAATGAAATGCTTGGCCGAAGGCCGAATACCGAACGCGGTGTTTCGCATTTTTTCCATTTATTTTGCCAATTTTTTCACCATTACAATAATTAAATAGTAAAAATTAGCTTTTTACTATTTTGTGTTGCTTTTCAGAGAAATAAATCAAATAACAAAAATATAATTTCAAAATATTTATTTAACACTGAACATTTTTTTAACATTCCAGCAGATATTATAAAAAAACAAAGCACAATATAACTTAAAATAAATAAATTAGTAAAATAAAAAATATATTTTTATTTGGCCATCTTTGAAGCCCCCCTTCTTGAATAGCCTATGTTAGGCCTATAACTGACTGCTGAAAGAATGTAACTCTGTATGTCTACAACAACAAATGTGCATTGAATAGTGCAAAAAATGTGGATGAACCCACAACAAATAAATAACTGTCCTAGACATAAGCCTACTTAGCCTACTTCTTCAGGAAAAGTGGCAGGTTCTTCTTTATGAAAAGTAGCTTCTCTGCTTTCTCACATGAAAGTCGGTTCCTCTTCTCATCGATGACATGAGATGCAGCCCTAAACAGTCTCTCGCTGTCGGTGCTTGTGCATGGAGCAGACAAGTACCTGCAGAATAGTTGACATTTTTATTGCAGTTTTCTGACAGTTGCTCATTTCAAAACGAAAAATGTCTTCAAGATAATGAAATGGTTGAAACCCAGTGTAGGCCTACTATTTTACTACACTGAAAATAGTAAAATTTTCACAAAATACATAATATAAAATATAGGTAGTAACACTTTACAACGTTTCCTTTTGTTAACATTATTGCTTTAACTAACAATTAGCAATACATTTGTTATGGTATTTATTAATCTTCGTTAATGTAAGATAATAAAAAATATTTAGTTCATGTTAGTATAAGTGCATTAACAATTTTAACAAATAGGCCTACCACTTTTGATACTTTTTAATTCAAAAATTAAAAATGTGATACTTAATTTTAATACTGTATTAGTAAATGTTAACATTAAGATTAATAAATGCTTTTAATAAGAGTTTTTCATTGTTAGTTAATGTTAATGTTAATTTCCCATACAAGTAGCCTACCTGCGTGCCATCTGCGCCAGGTCGGGAAAGCGGCCTTGATTGGTCCTCCAAAATTCGAGAGGGTTATTGCTCCTGGGGATGGGGACTTCTGAGAGATAACCATCTAACTGTTGAGCGGTTGAGCTTGTCCTCTGTCTTGCAAATGGGTTATTCTCTTGGAGGATCTCATCGAACATGTCAGACAGCGAGACTGTGCGCGGCTCATCTGTAGTACGAGCGCGTTTACTCTCTGCGGTGTTTTCATCTCCTGCGCTGTGCATCACCTGACCGTCTCCATCACCTAGCGGCTTTCCCAAATCCAACTCGGCCTGGATCATTTCTCGTGTGCGCAGCTTTTTCCCCACATCCAAGTAATGATCTTTATATCGTGGATCAAGCACAGTCGCGATGCAGTACAGGGGTTCTGAGTCTGCCTGACTAAATCGTGTGCTGACAGCTTCTAAGAGCGCACTTTTAGTTGTTTTCACTCCGTGGTCTGTTTCAGCCTCCATTAGCAAACTTTTTTGTCTTTTCTAAGAGGTCAGCCACAGATGGAGTGGGTGTTCTAGGACTGGGGGGAGCTACTTTCCTTTTCGCTGCTGCTGTTGCCGTAGCCGCCGCCGTGTCTTTCTCGTACTCTGCATGATGTTCGGGGTGTCTTGATTTTAAGTGATAAATTAAACTTGAAGTGCTGTACGTTTTTGCAGATGCACCCCCTCTGGACAATTCAGCAGAACAGTGTCTGCAAACGGCCGTTTTTGCCTCTTTCTCTGACACTTTAAAGTGCTTCCACACTGCTGACATGTTTGCTGCATAAAGCGCGCGCCTCTCACTCTACGCGGGTTACTATTTGATCGCGTCGTTAAAAACGTCATTGTTCGGCAAAATTTATTCGGCCTTTTTACTTATTCGGTTGCCTTTTTAATAATTTCGGTTGCCGAACATTCGGTGCATCCCTATTATATACTGTTTACAGGTGAGAATAATGCGATGTTATGTTTATCAGTAGTTTCTTTCTGTAAAGACCACTTCAAGCGGTCTGTAGATATCAGGCAAATGTATAAAATAAAAAAGTGTCACCTTATGAATTTGTTTTACTGAGAAATATTTCATATACAGGTTAATTCACTGCATTTATACTTTTTAGGAAGTTAAGCTTTTGCATTTAAAGTAAAAAAAATTAAAACTCTTTAGTTTACTTATGGAATTTGTGGTTAAACATTTCTCACCATAGTTACTGTTGGTTAACCATGAAATATGTAATAATTTTGAAGCGAAGTCCTACATATTACATACCTAAATAAACTATTTTTTGGTCAGAACCTCTAGTAAATTATGTATTACTTTTAGTCATCATTTAGAATCGTAAAAGAATCGCAATCTCTATTTCAAACAAAATAATCGGGATCCTCAATTTATCCAGAATCGTGCAGCTCTAGTTTGTGTTTACATATATATCTGTGTACTGTGCACATAATTTTGTATTTATAAACACGTACACGTGTGTATACGTCTGTATTAGGGATGGGCATTAAAAGCAAAAATAATATTCGAAGATCAATGAGAACTTTTCGAAAATTATTGGAAATTCGCACCCCTCCCCCACCTGAATGCATTTACAGTATTACACACATAAACGGAGAGAGAGAGAGAGAACATTTACGCTGTAAATCCATATAACCGCACACTGCTTTATGAATTATGGATAAGGCAATCTTGCATCATGCTAAAATAACGTGCTGAAACATTAATATATTAACAACCGAATGACGGCACTTATTATCAGTACGTCGAGTAAAATATGAGCATGCACATTTATACCAACTAAAAAACAGTGTGATTGTTTAAAGAAAATATATTAAAGCCATAAAGATTTAAGACCAGACTTAAAACGCGTTAAAACATATTAACCGAATGACGGCATTTATTAACAGTTCGGAGCGATTTCATGAATTAATAGCTCAAAAGGCTTCAGTTTCTATTGTCATGAAAAAGTTTCTCCAGTCTGGCAGTGATCGTTTTTCTAGATGGAACAGTAAACTCGGGCTGTACAAACACCATACATTTTTTTTAAAACCCTCTCCTCCAACAAAGCCGATCAGAAGCACAATCTAGCGATCATCTTAGTAATTAAAGCCGTTATTTGCTCCGCCCGTCTGGCATCTAAATTGGTTGTTCTGACCATAAAACTAGCAACTGATTGCTGACCTGTGGATGGACCTGCTGGGTGCTTCACCCTCAGATGATTGTGCATCGTAGTTGTTGATCCATGATAAACTAGCTTTGCACTACACTTTATTCTCATTAATTTTATTAAAGGACCCCACACAGAACACATTTTTGACATTGTCTCAATTTACCGTATCTGTTATACCACGCGGGTCTACAGTGTGCGTAACTTCGTTAACAGTTGTTGTAAGAAAATGTTTTCCACTACTGTCTCTTGATTGACAGCCTTTAGGTTTAATGTGCGTCGTTATTAGCGCCACAATTTGGTTACATGAACGCGTTACGCGATCGCACACACTATTCAAAATTGTATAATTAAAAAACTAATTGAATATTCGAAATTCATGACTCATCCCTAGTATGTATGTATATGTATGTATGTATGTACAGAGGGGAAAATAAGTATTTGACACATCAGCATTTTTATCAGTAAGGGGATTTCTAAGTGGGCTATTGACACAAAATTTCCACCAGATGTAGCTATTAAGCCAAATATTGAATTCATACAAAGAAATCAGAACATTTAAGTATACAAGTTCAGTCATAATAAATAAAGTGAAATGACACAGGGAATAAGTATTGAACACATGAAGGTAACAAGGTGCAAAATGGCATAGAAAGCCATGAGATCACCTGAAATCTGTCAGTATTGAGAGAGAACCCCTGCCCCCTATCAGTACTAACTGATATCAGCTGCTTTAGTCCTAATTGATGTCCTATAAAGGCTTCTCATTACCTAGGAGGCACACAGGAAAGACTTCATGATGGGTAAAAGCATAGAACTCTCTGTAGATCTTCGTAATCTTATTGTTGAAAAGCATTTTGATGGGAATGATTATAGGCGCATTTCCAGAATGCTGAATGTTCCTGTGAGCACTGTGGGGGCCATTATCCGGAAATGGAAAGAGCATCAGTTCACCATAAACTGGCCACGGTCAGGTGCTCCACGTAAGATCCCTGTCCGAGGAGTCCAAAGAATAATCAGGAGAGTTCTCAAAGAGCCAAGAACCACTCGGGCAGAACTTCAGGAAGACCTTGCATCAGCAGGTACTGTTGTTTCAAAGAAAACTATAAGCAATGCACTGAACCGCCATGGCATCCATGCACGCTCACCACACAAGACTCCATTGCTGATCAAAAAGCACGTTGAGGCTCGGTTAAAGTTTGCGAAAGAGCATTTTGAGAAGCCAGTGGATTATTGGGAGACTATAGTATGGTCAGATGAAAGCAAAATTGAACTTTTTGGCAGTCATTCTAGACACCATGTTTGCAGAAGAAATGGCACTGCCCACCACCCCAAGAACACCGTACCAACAGTTAAGTTTGGGGGTGGAAGCATCATTGTTTGGGGCTGCTTTTCAGCAAGGGATACTGGCAGACTGGGAGGATGAATGGAGAAATGTACCGGGACATTCTGGATAAAAATCTGCTGCCATCTACCAGAAAGCTGAAAATGAAAAGAGGGTGGACATTTCAGCAAGACAATGATCCCAAACACAAGGCCAAGGACACAATGAAGTGGTTTCAAAGAAAGAAAATCAAGCTGCTTGAATGGCCCTGTCAATCACCTGACCTAAATCCCATAGAAAATCTATGGAGAGAACTGAAGATCAAAGTTCATAAAAGAGGCCCGAGGAACCTTCAAGAGATAAAGACCATTTGTGTGGAAGAATGGGCCAGAATCACTCCTGAGCAATGCAGACGACTGGTCTCTCCATACAAGAGGCGTCTAGAAGCTGTAATCACCAACAAAGGCTTTTCTACAAAGTATTTAATAAAGTGTGTTCAATACTTATTCCCTGTGTCATTTCACTTTATTTATTATGACTGAACTTGTATACGTAAATGTTCTGATTTCTTTGTATGAATTCAATATTTGGCTTGACGGCTACATCTGGTGGACATTTTGTCAGATGATTTTGTGTCAATAGCCCACTTAGAAATCCCCTTACTGATAAAAATGCTGATGTGTCAAATACTTATTTTCCCCGCTGTATGTATGTATGCATGTATGTGTGTGTGTATATATATATATATGAAGAGCTTGGTTCCAAAATGAGATAACGGTGTTTAATAAACAAATAAATGTTTTTTTTATTGTGCATTCAGATTAACATCAATCAAACTACAATTGATTTGTTTAGATTTAAGCCATAATAACAAAAAATACAGTAAAATAACAAAATAAACACAATAATAACATGATAACATAATAAAAAAAACATGAGTTTTAAAAAGATTTATAAACAAGGTTATCTCATTTTGGAACCAAACTCTTCATATAGTTTGGAAATATTATGATATATTTATTTTTACCATTAATTGAAGTTATATTTAAATGGTTGTTTTTTATATTATACATATTTCTAAAATCTATATACATGTGTTCATAAATGAATATGCAAAGACATATATTATGTAAACAAAAACTTCAGTTCTGGACGGCATTAATCACAATTAATTGTTTGACCGCCCTAGTTGAGATATTTGCTGCAAAATCATTACAACACTTGCTTATGAACTTGCTTCATGGCATAGAGGGAAGATAAATTGTAATCTTTTTCTTCTTCTTGTGTGTTTCACACTCAGATGAATGATGGTCCATTGTGTAAGTGCAGTGCTAAAGCCAGACGTACTGGAATCCGTCACAGTATTTATCCTGGTGAAGAGGTAAAGTTTGATTTGTTACCTTCATCTGCCTCAGGAATGATTTCCGATGCTCTCTCAGAAAAAGATCACTGCTTAATTTGAGTTTTGAATGTTTTCTCCTAGCCGGTGAAAACGTGTCGACCGATGAACAACAATGCTGGCAAACTGTTTCACTACAGAATCACTGTGTCCCCGCCCACCAACTTCCTGGTACATGTCTTTTCTGAGTGCATCAAACACATTCATCAGTTTGTGTGGATGTGTTGTGTTATGTTATGGTGAATGTGGTCATGTGTGTTTCAGACGGACAGACCAACAGTGATTGAATATGATGATCACGAGTATCTGTTTGAGGGGTTCTCGCTCTTCTCTCACACACCTCTCACTAATGTAAGTGTCCGTTCACATGTTCTCAAAGCCATCATGAAACCAGCCATCTTTGATCTGCCTGATGATGATTTCATTGTTATTCCTGAGCTTGGATGACCAAATAAAGACTTGCAAACCGGCAACAGAAAATCACAAGTAAAACCATTTGACTGGGTCAGAATCAGACAGATTTGTGTTTATTTACTAAAAGCAGTGGACAGAAATAAATGAGTTAGTGAGTGACACACAGATGTCTCGCAGATCAGGCATTCGTCTGATCCTTTAAAAAAACATAAATTGATCTGAAGTGTTTAAGTGAATGTCTGCATGTGAGCGTGATTTAAATCTGATCTGAAGTGTAGTTAGTATTTACTCTACAGAAGTTCAGTTTGATCACTATAGTCTACTTTGATATGATGGAAATCTTTTTAAATGAGCGCAGGTGATTTTTGAAATACACCTTCAGACGGGAATAAGGTTGAAATGGCATTAATGTTGGTGTGTTGATGACGTGTCTGTGTTCTCACTCAGATTCCTCTGTGTCAAGTTATTCGTTTCAACATTGACTACACCATTCACTTCATCGAGGAGATGTCACCTGAGGTCTGATGTCATTCTCTTTCTTACAGTCGCTGGATCATTATAATCTCAACATGATCTCATGTTTCTCACACACTGAGTTATAACATGATTATAAAATAAATCACTCAACAAACAATATATGCCGCATATTTCTGACAGCACATTCATGATGTGTTCTGTTTGTGTAGAACTACTGTGTCAAGGGTCTGGAGCTTTTCTCCTCCTATCTCTTCAGAGACATTCTAGAGCTCTACGACTGGAACCTAACAGGTAACACACACACACATGTATGTCTTCTTATCTCTGTGGGGACAGTCCAAAGGTGTAATACATTGTATTCTGTACAAACTGTATATTTGATCCCCTAACACAACCCCTAAAAGATCCAAGAAAACTTTAAGCATTTTTAGATTTTCAAAAAGGATTGTTCTGTACAATTTATAATCTTTTTTGCCAATGAAGACCTCAAATTTGGTCCCCACAGTGACACGAGTCCCCATGAGTTGGTGTGCATTCAGGTTTAGGTCCCCACTAACATATAAAAGCCAAGTCCACACACAGACATAAACATATTATGTGTCGTCTTACAGGTCCTGAAGATGAAGCTCCTCAAGGTTGTCAGAGATTTCATTTCATGCCGCGCTTTGTTCGCTTCCTCCCAGGTAACATCACTCTTAGTAAGTTGAATGGGGATTTGTGTAGAGAAGGATGGTGATGTAAGTGTTTGTGTGTCAGATGGAGGTAAGGAGGTGCTGTCCATGCATCAGGTGTTGTTGTACATGCTGCACAGCAGTAAGCCGCTGGTCCCCGCTGAAGAGATCGCAAACATGTTACAGTGGGAGGAGCTGGAGTGGCAGAAGTACGCTGAAGAGTGCAAGGGCATGATCGTCACCAACCCTGGCATGGTGAAAAACACTCGCACAAACATCACCTTCATATGCTGTCTGTGTGTTGATGAGTCAGCGGGTCTGAAGGCTTGTGTCTGTTCTCATAGAAACCAAGTTCAGTGAGGATCGATCAGTTAGATCGGGAGCAGTTCAATTCCAGCGTCATCACTTTCCCCATCATCGTTCATTTCGGCATCCGGCCGGCTCAGCTCAGTTACGCTGGAGACCCGCAGTAAGTGTGACATCAGCACACCCCTTCAAATCCCCTCCACCAATCACAGACACTCATTTATACAACCGTGATGGTTGCTTTCACGGTTATTAAATAATAGTCTCATCGCTATTGTTTGACCTCATGGTGATGGTTTCAGATCATCGCAATTATTGCACATCTCTATATAATACACAAGGGAGAGCTATTGCGCCACCATATTGCATGTATATATTGTCACTAAAGCATGATAATACTGGTCAATCGTACCACCCACTTTAAAACAAACTTTAAAGCATATACCATCAAAATAACCTGCAACACAATTTAATGTTATTTAAATCAATCTCAGTGTGAAAACCAATCTACTATATTTCAATAACAGAATTTTTCATAATTTTTTTATCGTAGTCTTGCATGTGCAAAAAAAACACAGATTAAAAGCATTTCCGTGACTGATATCATCATAATGGTGGCTTCACTTCACTCCTGATCTATTTATAAGTATTTGGCGGTCGTATTATTGACACATAAAAGCCTTCACCTTGAATATACGATGAGGTCATTTTTCCAATATATTTCCAAGGAAAAAACATTATCTTATTTTCAGAACAATATTGTCATTTCAAAGCCAAATCAAAAATGTTTGAGAATTAAATGTCAAAGCCATAAAACAGTCAATTAATTGTCTAAATCGCAATGATTTACTAGACTATTAATCGTCAGCCAAATGTCATGATGGTGACAGCCCTAGCACAGGTGTTCTGCTCAAATGAAAGAATCAACATGTGTGTACTGTAGGTGGAAGGGAACGATGTCGCTCAAGAATGTGTGGATGTGTATATGGAACAGATTGTAGTGCTGGTCTATGAATAATATGAGGAAATGTTGTGGATTTCTGAAGCTCAGCTGTATGATCTTGGGTTGCAGATATCAAAAGTTGTGGAAGAGTTATGTAAAGCTGCGTCACCTGCTGGCCAACAGCCCGAAGGTCAAACAGATTGATAAACAGAAGTTAACACAAAGAGAGGTACGTGTTCAGAAAGCTTTGAGAACCTCAGTAACTTTACGTGAACAACCAGCACACGTTCTAAGACACTTGATCAAGTTAAACCAGATCAGCCCTGTTGAGTCGGGGCAGGACTAAGGAGATGCCGTCAAGTGCTGTGAAGTCACTTTTGTATCCAGACGCTGAATCTATTGGGTATTAAAAACAGATTCTGGAGCAAGTGTCACTGGTTCAAACACACCCTTGTGTTAATGTTAAAGGATATCTCTGTGATCACAGATCTGAGCGCTTCTGATGTCTGAGGACTCAAAGTGTAAGAGATGATGTTCGGCTTCAATCGCACAAATGAATAATCATAGCCACACATCCAGAGTGGACAGGGTTTATGTCCTCATCATTGTGGAATATGAACATTACAATCTACGTCTATTTTATTGCGTAAATATGTGTTTGAATGGGTGGAGTTTGACTTTGAATATTGAAGATAGAGCAGCCAATATGAGCTCAGAATACATGTGAACTACTGTAATGTGGTTTAAAAAGTGAAACCTCAGGAAGCTTCCCAATAAAAAGAGAAGAATTCTGTACATAAAATGAGCACACACTGAAGATGGTTAAATATATCAAGTTTTATGTTTTTGTTTAGATTATTTCCTCAGTTTTCTTTGTGGTATTCCACAGTTTTGATGAACTTACATTTTTTTCTAAAAAGTGTTAAACATGAATATGTGAGTGTGTGTTGTAACTCATGACCAGTTGGACGTGTATAAACAAGTCTTGAGATAAATAACGAACACTTCACTAAAACATCTTATTTGTTTTTTCACAGTTGTTCATATTATATTGAGTATTAGCTGATTAGTCTCTGTTGAATGTGTGCTGATAGATAATTGATAAAGGTATGTGTTGTTACAGGAAGCTCTGCAGAAGATCCGTCAGAAGAACACAATGAGACGAGAGGTGACGGTGGAGCTCAGCAGTCAGAGCTTCTGGAGAACTGGTGTCCGCTCTGATATCTGCCAGGTCAGCACACACACATGTTGGGTTTTACATTCCATTTAGTCATTTAGCAAAGCAATTTACAAAGAGTTTAAGGAGCGATATGTCATACAGGAGCAATAATACAATAGTTGCCAATACAAAGTTACTGGTTTCAACAAAAGCTAGACACTATCTGTTGAGAGAAAGAGAGAGAGAGGGCTCTTTTTTATTTTGTTTTTCTTTTGTCTGTCAAGTATTCACAGAAGAGATGGTTTAAAGTAGTTTTTTGAATGTTGTGAGAGATGTGGTTGACCGGACCGAGTTAGGAAGAATGTTCCACCAGGAAGGAGTTGTGAAGGAGAATGAGCGTGAAGGAGATTTACTGCCCTTATTCCACAGACACAATGGCTTTTATACTGTACAAACTGTATATCATATTCCCTACTCCCTAAACCTAACAATCACACAACACTTTCTGCTCTTTTAGATTTTCAAAAAAGTTAATTCTGTATGATTTATAAGCTTGTTTCCTCATGGGGACCAAAAAGTGTCCTCACAAGGACAAGGGTTTTGGATATTGCCATCTTTGTGGGGACATTTTGTCCATGTACCTTAGTGTTTACCTGGTACACACACACACACACACACTCATAGAGACACACATATCTGTATCTGGTTAAACTGGAAGGTGGGAATATGGCACCATATGGAGGGTTGTGTTCTCCCAGTAATCCCATTGGACTATCTTGTTAGTGTCTGGAATCTATTATTTGATTAAAAGTGAGTGAGTTCTGTCAGACTGATGAAGAGATGATAAGAGGGCCATGAAGTTTAAGACCCTCATGTATTCCTCTAAACCATTTAAAGGAACACTTAACCAAATACTGAGGCTTCTTTGATCATTGACTCCTCTCATGACTTTCTTCATCGATACTTTAAAGAATGTGGTATGAACACAAAACCACTGAGAAATTTCTCTAGAGGTTTACGAGGAGAGAGAAATGGTTTCAGGAGAGCTGTAGATGTCATGTTTGTGTTTGTTAACAGCACGCTATGATGCTGCCGGTGCTCACTCATCACATCCGCTATCATCGGTGTCTGATGCATCTGGACGATCTGATCGGCTACAGGTTTACAGAGCGCTGTCTGCTGCAGGTGAGTCTCGTCAAGCACCAACACTGTGTGTCCAGCTGCCCAAAGTCTCACTTGAGTCTCTCCCGCTTCTCTTTGGGCTCAGTTGGCAATGACTCACCCCAGTCATCATCTGAACTTTGGGATGAATCCCGATCACGCTCGTAACTCTCTGTCCAACTGCGGCATACGGCAGCCCAAGTACGGAGACCGGAAAGTGCATCACATGTACATGAGGAAGAAGGGTTAGAAACATCATCATCATCATCATCATCATCATCATATCAGAGCGTTTCCAGACACTTCAACATAAACATCATCTGTCTTCTTCTTCTTCTTTAGGAATTAACACCTTGATCAACATCATGTCACGTCTGGGCCAGGACGACCCATCGCCCTCCAGGTTTGTGTTCTCTCACACGTGACACCACAACACTTTTCACATCATCTGACAGATTGACACCTCGTCTCTTTCACAGGATCAATCATAATGAGCGGCTGGAGTTTCTGGGTGATGCAGTCGTTGAGTTTCTCACCAGGTCTTATAAAAACATTTCCACAAGTATATGAATGAAGTGAGCAGGCCGCTTATCTGATTCTCTTTCCCAGCGTGCATCTCTTCTATCTCTTTCCCAACCTGGAGGAGGGCGGACTCGCCACATACCGCACAGCGATCGTTCAAAATCAGCATCTCGCTATGCTTGCTAAGGTGAATGTATGGATGCTAATCGTATCGATGTTCATGTGTCATCGCTGTAGAGATCCATGATGTTTTCTTTCTCCTGGAACAGAAGGACGTGTGTGACTTAGAGGTCGACCGATATGCGTTTTTCAGGCCGATACCGATACCAATTATTTCCATGTGAATTAGACCGATAGCCGATGTTTTGAACCGATATATATATATATATATATATATATGGTGTAAAAACGTACATTTTTATAGAAATTAAGAACACATGCTCTGAAACATTTGAAATATTTTTAATTCTGACTCAGAAATCTTAATCATAACACTTATATTAATACTAATAAAAGAAAGAAGGGAGCACCCAGCAGAATTCTGTGAACATTTTGTAAGCACAAGCAACACAGTAAAAAACAGCAAGGAGCAAATGAAAAAATTAATTGAATGGAATAAATTTTATTTATGGAAAAAAATATGTTCTGATGACTTAAAAATTGCATACAATACTAGAACTGTTCAATTAATCATTTAGCTAATCATTGGATTAACTAGCACATATTGAATTTATATATTAAGTGTAAATAATTGAATTGCCTTCATAGCTTTATTGTGTATGTTGTTGAAAAGACCGCAAATGTTTTCATGAAGCTATAACATTAAAAGCATATTTTAGGCACACTTAGTTAGTACATTAGCCTATTCCTTGAGTGTATTGTCGGCAAGACGGGCATTTAATCACACCCATGTGTGTCTCTGAAGAATTATGTGTTATGTGTATAGATAAGTTGCGAAAAATAACTCAATTTAACATTTGTCGCGAGCAGCTTGAGATTGCGGAGTCTATGAGTGTGTGTGTGTGTTCGCGTGCATGAGAGCGCTCTGACTGAAGACCGACGGTTCAAGTTCTTTATGCTTTAAAATGTCTTGTATTTTTGAAATGGCGTCATTTTAAGTGACGTGCAAAACGCCAGCTCGATCAATCACAAGAAACGCATGCAGTGTGCTGATGCTGCCTTACCTCGTAGAGCATGAACCCGAAGCAGCGCTTTCAGTGTGATAGTGAAAAACACTTTCTGTTCCGCAGCCTCCCGTGTTGATTGGCCGGACTCGTCACTTAGTCCCAACAAATCAGAGGGGCAGTGGGCGGGCATTACTCTAGGCAAACCCCTAGAGTGACGTGTTCTGACTGCTTTCACTAAATCCTTGTCTGCGTCAGAGCCAAATAGCGCATTTCAAAATTAAACGACTTTATCGGCAAATCTGCTTTGAAAAGGATCGATATCGATTATCGGCTAAATCTTTGATATCGACACCGAAAATCGGCCAATTCGATAATCGGTCGACCACTAGTGTGACTATTCTGCTTTATATAATGATCACAATTCTAACAATCAAACCACACAGCAGACGGCTCATATGAGTCTGGACTGAAGCAGACCTTGAGTGTAGGACTGATGATGGGTTATGCTTTCAGAAACTGGAGCTGGACCGGTTCATGTTATACGCTCACGGGCCGGATCTATGTCGAGAATCAGACCTCAGACATGCCATGGCCAACTGTTTTGAAGCTCTGATCGGTCAGTACACATGATTTATTATTCATCTGAACTTCAGTTTGCTTGAGAACCCAACCTGCACCAATACACAACCTCTCAGAAGACTGCACGTCACTGTCATTCATCTGTCACCAGTGTTCATTCTCAACCCTGAATCAGCTCTACTGTAGTGCACTGTGTTTGTGTGTGTGTGTGTGTGCGTATGTTTCTTCATACAGACTACAATGTGTTTCTTTCATGCTTCAGGTGCGGTTTATCTAGAAGGAGGTTTAAAAGAAGCCAAGCTGCTGTTTGGCCGACTGTTGTTCAACACTGAGGTGAGCTCTTGCTCTATGTCTCTCGCCTTTCGCTCGCTCTCTCTCTCTCTCTCTCTCTCTCTCTCTCTCTCTCTCTGTCTAGCTCTGTCTCTCTCGCTCTCTCTGTTTCTCCCTCTCGCTGTTTTAGGTCATGGGTTGGATCCCAAGGATTGCACATAGTCAGAAACAAATGTATATTGCAATGCAATGTAAGTCACTTAAAAGCGTCTGCCAAATGCATAAGTGTAAATGTAGTCAATTACTGTAGTGAGTCTAATTTAAGATGTGTTATGCAAATACAAAAGGAAATCAGGAGGTTGTGATGATGCATGAGGTCACGGGGAGGTCATGTGCTCATACTTCGTTGCTTTTCTTTGCAGGACCTGAGGGAGGTTTGGCTCAACTTCCCACCTCATCCTTTACAGGTCTGAGCACATTATTTTCTCAGCAGTAATTCACATTCTATACACAACATCATGTCTAGATGCAGGACACAACAGAACACCACAAATAAATGCCATATCAACACATGAGCTTCATGTACCGCAGGTCTCAGACTCTCCTGGGCTGGGGGATGTATATTGTGATTCATGCTGATAAAACATGTCTAAATCTTCTGCACAGAACTGCTCCATCTAAAGTCGCTACGAGATTGAATCGTTTGTAACGTGCATTTGAAAAAGCAACACTCGTCAAACATCATCACTATAAATATACTTTATTACCATGAAAATACCTGAAAAGGTTTGAATTTCCTGAAACTAATCGTTCTTCTTCTCTATTCGGACAGTTGAAAAGCATTTCACTGCATGTCCTACTATGTATGGTTTTGTATGTTTCCCATATTCTGCGTTTGTGCTCAAGAGCGCCCTCTGGCTTTCAGATGTGCCATCATTTAAGTGTAATTGATTGAGAAACTGAGAGCAGAAGAATCTCAGGACATATGGGCCAGCCCAGGTCAGCATGTGTGTGAAACAGGACGTGTGTTGTATGTTTAGGTTCAGGAGCCCTTGACAGACAGACAGCTGATCGAGTCGTCTCCAGTCTTACAGAAACTCACAGGTTTTGAGGAGGCTATAGGAGTTTTGTTCACTCACGTGCGTCTCCTCGCTCGAGCGTTTACTCTGAGAACTGTGGGCTTCAATCATCTCACACTGTAAGTGCACTTCATCACTCACATCAGCAGAGCCATCCGGTGATTCCACACGAGTGTTCTTGATTCTGTGGTGTGTTCACATTAAAGTCATGTCTGTGTGTGTGTGTGTTTGCAGGGGGCACAACCAGCGGATGGAGTTTTTGGGTGATTCTATCATGCAGCTGGTGGCGACGGAGTATCTGTTCATCCACTTCCCAGATCACCATGAAGGACATCTCACTGTGAGTTTATCCTCACTCATAATTAACACCTGATAGAAGAGCAGTAACTGGCTCACCATCAACATATCCAACATCCAGATGATGATGTGTGTGTGTGTGTGTGTTCAGCTTCTGCGCAGCTCCTTGGTGAATAATCGCACACAGGCGAAGGTTGCAGAAGAGTTGGGCATGCAGGAACACGCCATCACCAATGACAAAACCAAACGCCCTGTTGCCCTGAGGACTAAGACTCTGGCAGATCTGCTCGAGTGTAAGTCAGTGTGTGTGTGTGTGTGTGTGTGTGTGTGTCTGTGTCTGTGGTGTGTGTGTTCATGTTAGCTGGTGACAGTGGCAGGAAACTGCAGAGGCGTTTCTGACTGTTTAAAACAAATATGGATTGAAGTGAAGCTCCACTGTAAATGAAAATTCTGTCATAAACCCAGTCACCCTGAAGTCATACGAGATGTCTAGGACCTCTGTTCATCTTCAGAACACTATGAAGATAGTTTTGATGAGGTCTGGAAGTGTTTTGACTCCCCCCATAGACAGTAACGTAAAACATTCTGCTCTTTAAATATTGCATTAAAGAATTGTATTGCCTCATTTGTAACGACTGCAGACTGCAGGTTCATTTTTTAAGCCAAGACACGCAGTTCAAACGAGTCAAACACACACTTTGGTTTAATGAATCAGCGGTTATATAATCTTAGTTATGTTGTTAAAGGAGCTGTATGTAATCATTTGACTGTATTAAATCAAAACAGTACCTTAATATTAGGGTTGGGTACCCTTCACTTTTTAGCTGGTACCAACACGGTACCTGGGATTCGGTGCCAGTACCTTTTTTCGATACTTTATAATAAACAAACAATTATTTCAGTGAAAAAAAGTCCAAACCTCCCAAATTTAAATATTTTGTTGAAATTTTACACAAAAGAATTGAAGACTAGAGAAATAACTACAGCATTAACAGACCTTTAGAAAATATAGAATAACAAAACTTGAAAAGTAATATATTTTTATCATCATCATTACTGAAAATAACAGATTGATTTTGAAAATACATTTTAACAGAGATACTGAAAGAATTATAATATTTAATGTTGATCATACAATAATACATAATGTAAATGTGCATCAGTCTCCTGCAGCTGCTTCAAACTGCACTTTAAGGCAAAACTCACGACTGCTCTAATCTGTCACTAATAATTTAGTATTTGGACTTCGTGAGATGATTTTATTTATTGGTGGACAGAAAACACTACGACGGCATTTAAGTGCCACGTTAAAATAAAGTTGAAATGTTACGAGAATAAAGTCGAAATGTTACGAGAATAAAGTCGAAATGTTACGAGAATAAAGTCGAAATGTTACGAGAATAAAGTCGAAATGTTACGAGAATAAAGTCGAAATGTTACGAGAATAAAGTCGAAATGTTACGAGAATAAAGTCGAAATGTTACGAGAATAAAGTCGAAATGTTACGAGAATAAAGTCGAAATGTTACGAGAATAAAGTCGTGATATTTTGAAAAAAAAAACAGAATTGCTAGAAACAATGGCTGTGGAGGATTTGGTTAAATCCTACTTTAGGTTAGGATTTAGCAATAAGGAAATTGTTTGTCTTTTGGCGTATCATCACAGAGTTATAATAGTAAAAGGACACTGCAGCAGTTATGTAGGAAACTGAATTTATTCAGAAGAAAAAATCTGACATGAACTAAGAACTAACTCACTGGTTCAGATGATGTGCTTAAACATAACTTAAACTCTTAAACTACAACTTTCACGTAAACAAAATACATATTACGACGAGTTTATTTTCGTTACATTTCGACTTTATTCTCGTAACATTTAGACTTTATTCTCGAAATCTTGTTTTTTTTTATTTTTAACGTGGCACTAAAACGCCGTCGTAAAACACAAAGCGTCTTTACAAACTTAAATGTTCAGCACAGTGTTCTGTGTGCGCGTGCCCGCTGCGTCTGAGCGCGCATTTTCCGAAATTTGGCAACGATTGATTTAATGTGAATCGATACTCTGTAGTACCGACATAAGTCAGTCGGTGCCGAGTCCGGGTTCTGTGCCGGAATATTATTTAACAATTTACAAGATTAATAAACAATCTTATTAGGGTTATTTAAACGTGGCAGTAAATGTGACCTCTGAAGGACACAACCTCTGAGCTGCTGACAACAAAACCACTGCAAAGCTATAAATGATCAGATAATTTTACAGTGTGAGAGTTGATGTCCATTAAAGTCCTGTGAGTGTCCCGTCTGAGGAGGGGTTTGACGAACACTCACCAATATATTAAACTGGAGTGGGTTAAGGTGACCAGCAGCACCCGGATGAGCGTGTGTTATTATGTGTGTTATTATTATTGTTACTGGCCTTTCAGATTTCTGTGTAAGAAGCGATTTTAATTTTACAGCCATCACATGTTCTTCATGTTTGTGTTGTGAAATATAATCCCATTCTTCTCACTTTTAGTTCTTGCTCTGTTTATTTTTCCCAGCATTCATTGCAGCTCTGTACATAGATAAAGACCTGGAGTACGTGCACGCATTTATGAACGTCTGCTTCTTCCCACGACTCAAGGTGAAGCTCCACATGACACAGATTGAGCGACGTCGTTACAGTACGACTGCATGAGAACAAGACTACTGCTCAGTCTCTCATCACAACATCTCCTGTCCCTGACAAACAAAGACATTCACAACATCTGTCCTGGTTTATAATGCTGCTGTTGTCAGACTGATTCTGCTTTCATCATTTATGAACACAAGCCTTATATGAGTATAAGGATCAGACCCATCCGATCACACTGTACTGTGTGTTTCATCATCAGACAAACCACACACACATTATTCACAGATAACCTTAACAATCTGATCAGAATATGAGGAGTCCTGATGAATCTGGTCTGGTTTGAGTTGTGATGTATCTTATCCACCTGCCACGAGAATCAATCCCACAATTCCATGCGTGTATTGGTGACGTTCACTGTTGTTTTGTTGTGTAATGATGAGTGGTAAATGTCTTGTTTTCAGGAGTTCATTTTGAATCAGGACTGGAATGACCCTAAATCTCAGCTTCAGCAGTGTTGTCTGACTCTGAGAACGGAAGGAAAAGAACCTGACATTCCTCTCTACAAGTGAGAGTACATTCACTCATGTGTGCGTGTGTGTGTGTTTCCTCTTAACATTTAATACCACTCTTCATCTCGCTGTATAGAACGCTTCAGACCGTCGGACCGTCTCACGCCCGCACATACACTGTGGCCGTCTACTTTAAGGGCGAGCGGATTGGCTGTGGAAAAGGACCGAGGTACTAATACATCATATTTATATATTTTTTCCACGATGTGAAATATCTGAAGGTCTGGCATAGCTCCCGCTCTTGAATCTCTGTTTGTCCTGCGTGTGTAAACCCTCTCATTCATCTGAATGTACCCAGAATGCTCTTACCCATCTTTACAAGATATTATTGACCACTGGCATCAGCCACCTCTACACCTGTCTTTGGTCTAAAGAGAATATGTCGCTGCATTGGGTGTTTGACCATCACTCATTTCATGTGAAGTGAAGAGTGTTCTTGCAGTGGCTCATGTGTGTGATGACAGATCCTGACGAGATCTTTGTGTTTGATCTGAACAGTATTCAGCAGGCTGAGATGGGTGCAGCTATGGATGCGCTGGAGAAATGTGAGTATTCCTCTCTCCTCATGTCACGGTCTTGTCTTTTGTAGCACCTTGTGAGGAATAAACATTACATTCATCATTCCTGCAGGAGACGCTGGATCATTTGATTTGAAAAGTTGAATGCCCCAATTCTCAGTTATTTAGAACACTCAGACCATTTGATACCCTTCATTAGTGATTAACACTGCAGTGCATCAGTATGATCTCCATCAACTACACATACATTCACCCTGCTCTCATCATGGACCAGAACACACAGACTCATGGAAAATGACTTTAAAGGGGTCATATGACACTGCTAAAACAAATATTATGGTTTATTTAAAGCGGCTGTGCCACGGTGTTTCATGCATTGTGACTTAACAATGTAAAACATGCTGTCATCTCATGCTTAACACGGTCAACTTCTAAAAAAAAACGAGTTGAGAGAGAGAGCAAGGTTCCGGTGTTTGTTTGTTTACTTCATGTGGCTGATGAATGTTATATAAACGGTGGATATAACGCTAGATTTGGAGATGGGTTGAAACTGATATATGAGCCGTCCCAGGGCCGGACATGAACCCTATGCGGTGAGTCAAACTGATGTCTGTGTTTTGTTGACAATGGATGCGCACAAGCTTTAGTTCAGTCTACCCCTCCCCCCGCACGCGCCATATGTTTTCGGAAACAATCGTAAAGCTGAATCTATATTTTATAAATGTGATCAAACTAAATACTCTTCAAAGATACGAAGTAAGCAATACTACTCTATAGGTAGTCAAGATTAATATGAGATTGGAAGAAACCCTGTGTGTTACGGCCGCTTTTAGATGTAATGTAATGTGTAAACATGATTTAAGGTTAAAAACGCTTTATTTTCCACAGACCGTGCATGTTTGTGTCTCCTCTTTGCTCCACCTCTCTGAAACGCACAGATTTTGAACAAAGCTCATGGCTCTGAAAAGCGAGGTGTGCTCTGATTGGCCAGTTCACCAGTGTGTAGTGATTGGTGGAATACTGCAAGCTTGTGAGGGAAATGTAACGCCTCTGACCATATTTGGAACATCATGTTCCTCTTCAGTTGTACTGACAGGTACACCACCTTACTTGAGTATACATTTGGGCGGTCTTAGTCAAATCAGACCACCAACTGATGTATATTTGTGGGGGTGTGGTTACACGAGGTGTTTCAGGCAGGTCTGGGTGAACATTCACTTTTAGATAGAATAACTCTTTTGTTCACACACTTTCATTTCTGCAGTTTTACACGTCTAATACATGCATGAGCAACTTATAACACACCGAAGACACAGAACAACACGTGTTCACACCATATGACCCCTTTAAAATCTCAATTATACAGTGCGTCTTATATTCGGTAACTGTAGTGACACAAGAGCTTCAGAGAAACCTTTCAGAAAGTATTACACATTCACTTGACAGGAAATGATGAAAAAATCACGTCCATTAATCTGTTGTGTCTTCAGGCTGAACAATAATACTCACTGAGCATCACTGAAACACAATCTCACTATGACACGGTGTACTTCATACACACACACACACGACAGCTATGATGTCATCAGTCAGCGTGGAGTCTGTCTGTCTGTGTGTGTGTGTGTGTGTGACTGTCTTGATGCTGACGTGTGTCTGGTCTTGTGCAGATAATTTTCCTCAGATGGCTCATCAGAAGCGTTTCATCGAGCGTAAGTACCGTCAGGAGCTGAAGGAGATGAGACGAGAACGAGAGCGTCAGGAGAGAGAGAGTGATGAAGGCTAGTCTCACAACACCAGCTTCAGCAATACAACTGAACTGAAAATATTTGTGTGTGTTTTTGTGTCTTTACTCATACTGTTTTGTTTTTATATAGAAATAAAAAGTGAAATACTTCAAATAAACTCGAGCTGGTTGTGTTGAGTTGTGATTTACAAGTGCAATAGCACATTAAAAACATTTCTGTATGTTGACCACATAGTGACGCTATAACACTTCTTACACAAGGCCAATATAACACAACAAATAACAGAAAACAAGTGATTTATTGTGTTGTTATTGTTGTCTGCTCTTTGATGTAGCAGAAAAAAAGTTTAATCTGTAATTTATAATGAAAGAAAACTTAGTATTTTACCATAAAGTCTGCTCAAAGTGTTCAAATGTCCTTTCCAGTGAAAACACACAAATTTGTCATACATCTATTTCAAGATTTATTTTTTTAATCGTTAAAGTTTTTTCAAAAAAATTACTTAAAACATGTATACGTTATACTAGTTATCTTATTAGACGATCAGTGATAACAAGCAGCGTCTGAAATGTCACGTGATTTCTGGGAAACATTCTTTCTCGTGTAGAAATAAATCCGGCAGAAGAGACGTCTGATACTCAGTGGGCGTGGCTTGGCTCCTCGACTTTATTTATGATTGGTTAAACTTGATGGCGTTAAACTTGAACGCGTCAATAATACCATTGATCTACCACAAATAATAGCTTAACGTGTATTATTTAAAGTTGTTAGCAGTATCGATTG
>NC_079558.1:19567500-19759643 GCF_015846415.1 Triplophysa dalaica
TGGTGTACCTCAAGGATCTGTTATTGGTCCTCTGGTGTTTGTTATGTGCTATCACTTGAGATCATAAAAACGTATTAAATTTCATAGCTTTGCAGATGATATTCAGGTTTGTTTTTCTGATTAACCTACCTTATTTGTCCTCTCTCTTTCACTGTTTCCTGTCTTTAAGAACCTAAAGACCTATTCAGATACTTAAATGTAGACAAAAGCTTTTCCCAGCATGACACATTAAGGCTATGTTCACATTTGACTTCATTTTTGAAGCTGCCAGCGTCTCCTATGGAACAAACTGTGTTTTTAAAAATGTCCTGAGTGCTATTTTAAACGCCAGCGCCGGCGTCTTTTGCTGCAGCTCGGAGCGTCTTTTGAAGTTGAAAAAGTAAAACTTTTCTGAAAAAAAGGCCTACATCAAGCACCTTTTGCACATCTTACCAATGACAAGTGAGTAGCGAGCCCTGTGGTTTCTATAAAAAACATGTGAGGAAGGTGATAATAAAATGGTGGCTAAAACGCCTGTTGGAGCATTTAATTTTTTTCAAGTTTATTTTTTGATCGCATTTTTAGCGAGAAATTAGTAATGTAGTTCTTAAATATATGTGATTAGTTGTTGCAAAGACGCTCAATATTTATAGTTCAGATAGATTTCCGTTACGCTGCCTATGAAGCCTTTCTGAATATGTCTCTTTAAACTGCCTTCGTGCACAAAAGCTGCCTCTGAACATTGCCGCCACTATTTGTAACCACAACGCTGCAAGCTTTTTTTTAACTTAAAAAACGCTGTCAACTTTTTCTTGTCAAATGTGAACACAGCCTTATTGATTGTGTCTGGATCGTTCCCTCAATAACTGTCCCAAATTTAGGGGTGTTGTTCCACTCTAAATGATCTGAATCACACAGTATCAGTCAGGTTATTCCGGCAGTGTAATATTGTTTGTAAAAATCTCTAGTTTATTGTTAAAGATGCTAAAACTGTTATCCATGTGTTAGATTGGACTATTGTAACTCCTTATATAGCGACTGTCCTTAGGTTCTTAATCTGTGTTTACACTTAACAAAAATCTGCACCTGTGGACATCAATAGTCTTGTGGTTAGTGAGCCGACATATAGTCCCAGTGCACTAAATTTCCCTCTCTCAAGTATCCTTTGCCAGTCCCACTCCTCTGTCTCTAACCAAAAGTTTACCTGTCTGTTCTCCACTGTCATATCAAATAAACACATAAATAAATCTGTACCTGTCACCTAAATTCTTCCCCAACTTCACTGACTCATCTGTCACATTCAGATTAAACTCCTAGTACTGGATTATAAAACCTGTCATAGAGTTACTGTCAGATCCGGCATTGATGACCTGTTAGTCAAACTCACAAGTGTTGATGAGCACTATGGGATGAGATGACTCATAATCTTCACTCTGTTTTAAAACTCTTCTTTGTTTTTATAAATAACAGTTTTAGTTTTTAGGAATAACAGATAAAGTTGTAGTATTTGTTTTCTGCGTGATCATTACCTGATTTGATTATTATTTGAGCATGCGTCCTTTTTTTGTTTTTACCTGTTGTAAAAAAACAGTTTAACTGTCTATCTTGTAAAGTGTTCTTTCATTTATAAAAGGTGCTGCTGTATACAAATATATATTTAATATTTATCTGAATAAAACCTTTTCTTCTTTTTATAAAATGTCAGACATTTACTAAATAATCAGATGCTATTGTGCTGATTAAAAGTGTTTTTTTCTGTCATCAGAGTTGGACTCTTACCGCAGCGGTGGAAATCCACCTCAGACAGACATCACATTGTGTTTTGGAGAAGAGCTGATGGAAGGAGATGATCTGTCTGACAAACACATCATCATTAAGGTACACGTCTCTTGTGTGTGATGTGCTGAAGATGGATGCAATCATTCAAATGTTTGCTCAATAATTCCTCTCCATCATCTAAATGTTGTTTTTCGTCAGATCGTTCTTCCATGGGCCCAGTCTCAGATACAAGAGGTCCAGACGTTCAGAGACTCCATTGCCATTCTCAAAAGCCTGGCCAGCCAATCACCTACAGGAGAAGTTACGCTCAACTTTGTTGATGTGTCAGAGCAACAAATAACAAGCCCTTGAAATAACACTGACTGAAAGAAATACTAAAAAAGCAAAACCGCCGATAGGAATCATGTTTAGGTAAGCAGTAGATAATTAGTGGAAATAATTGTCACACTGTAATTATCAACATTACATCTCAATACTTCTGTAATTTTTTCACCATCTGCTACATAACGTCTGTAATAGCATCAGATCAGCCGCTGCTGAGCTTTGTGTCAGTCAGACTGCATGAGTTAGTGAAATAGAGAAATCAATAATCATCAAATTCTCCCACAATATGCATTAAACACAAACCATAGTTAACAACAGATAGAGTTTAGCCAGCAATGTTTATATAATCAATATATATGTACCTAGATAACGCTAATATTATAGTTAAATCATTCATATTTAATTGTTTTTTTTCTGTAAGATGCATTAAAATGCAAATTTTGTTGTCACTTGACTTTGTGTCATCATGGCGATGATCTTCTGACAGCAGATCTGAGGAAGAACATTTTCATGTTACTTGGTAACAAACTTATAGTAACAGGGAATGCAAGTCGCTCTGGATAAAAGAATCTGCCAAATCCATAAATGTTAAAAAAATGAAAGAATAAATGAAGACGTAGATAATTCGAAAATACTTTACAGATTTAAATAAAATCAGAGTCAACGCACAAGACAAATTCTGTAAGAAGTATTTACTCCAGTGTTTTTCAACATTTCCATAATAAATCTCTATTATACATGTGTTAAAAATGTGACAGTAACAGTGAATTACTACACTATTCACTGAAGTTCATTGATTCATACTACAGAGTAATGTATTATTATTATTACTATAATAAACAACTATATACTGTAGTGAGAACTGTACAGTACACTAGAATCTATTCAATTGTAGTAAAAAGTAAAATTTACTACAGTATTTTTTGAAACCGCTACAAGAGAAGATGGAATTTAGAGCAGAAAGCTGGAATTGACTGTCTTGAGGATCATTCACTCGTCTCCTCAAGGTTTGTTTTGTTAGACACTGGTGACAGACTGACAGCTGGAGGGGACGAGTTAACAGACGTTCTGCCCAAACCATCAAACTGACATCGTGAGAGAAAGATTCCCTTTATGTGTGAGATGACATTTTCAGTTTAAGATTAAACATTACTGATTATTCTATCCTTTTGATTTTAATGGAAAGGACAAGATCAGATGTCTAGAAATGCAACTCGATGTTAGTGTGCATTTATTTTCATTATTTTAAATTAAAACCATTAATAAAACACTCAAGAGTCTGGAAGACTAAGGGAAATGTTTGTGCATATATGGGTGTGTTACTGTGGCAGTATCTGGACTGATCGTGTAGAAACTGTCACACAATCTCTAGTGAAAGACAAATCATGGACGATGACAAGATCAGTCTGTTGACACACATACTGTACACTACACACATGTATTCACATCCTTCCATTAGCTGGAGAGACCAGCTCCATGATCTTTGCATTGAGTTTCTGATTGGTCCAGTCTTTTGTGATGTCATCTAAATGGCTGTCGAAATCCACCAAGAGTGCCTGATCCCCAGAAGTGAAGAGCTGCTGAGCTACTGAAGACGTCTCCTCCCACTGACGGAGCATTATTCTACACACACACACAGGTCATTAACATGTGAATATGAAGTCTTATTAAACACAGAAATGTGTGCGTTGACATTTGCTGCTTACGTGTGTTTGTCTTTGAGAGTCCAGCGGGCGTCTTTACGCTCATACATGACGATAGGAGGCACACGGCAGCCCGGAAACATCTTCTCTCCATCAATCTGACACAAAGAGTTTTCCCTTCAATTAAAAACTAACCCTTTCACAGGCACTTTTGCACCTGTTACAAACACTTAACTCACCATGAGTAAGACAGCATTGTGACACTGTTCTGAGATCTTGTCTGCGATCTTGAAAGCATAAGGTGTCGGGCTGAAACACAATCACACTGAATATAGACGTTCAATCAACTCAGGTAAGAAAAAAAGATGAAGGAATACCTGCTGTCAGATACACAAGCATTAGCCTGATAATATCCCACAATCCTCTGCTGTGTCTGCAAACACCAAACATCCACCTGTGGCGCAAGAAGTCATGTTTATTGTGTTATGAATCTGTGATCAAACTGATGACAGACATAATGAAATACATGACCAGTGCTGCACTACACAACACAAAATAAAAATACACTGCAGCACTCATCCGTCACCAATATATCTTATAGAGTAATGTTGTGTAGTTACAGGTGTGTTGTGTTACCTGTGTGAGCGCGAGCTGTGTGATGGGAGTGAGTGACAGGTGTGTGTGTAGCAGTGGCACACAGTCGGTGACGCACACAGCAGCGCCTCCTGCAGGACTGGAGGATAACAGCAGTCCATTAACACTGCAGCGGGGAAACTGACTGGCGTGCAGGTACATCTTCACATAAGCCAAACACGACAACTCCACCTCAGCCATCTCACAAAAACACACACAGTCAAAAGTATTTCAATGATTGTCAAGGCCAAATGGGTGTTTGTGTTGTAATATCATTCAAGAACAAACTTATGTCCATAGAAGTCCATGTGTCGTGTTAAGATTGACGTACGGCGACAGTAACATGACACAATATATAAAAAATAACACATATGACAGAGTAAAAACATCTAATGATATCTCACAAACCAGCAATACAATAAATGCTTTGATTATTTAAACAATATGACGTGAACAATCTACACAATACTAGTACAGTAAACACCCTAAAAACTGAAAGAAGGAAGCACTCGATGTAAAAGTGAACAATAAACTGTGACTGATCGATTCAAACATGTCACATCACTGAATGAACTTCATTAAAGTCATTATCAAACGATTGTGTGCAAGCAGAAATGCGAACCATATGAGTAAATACACGCGCGTCTTTACCTTTATATTGATTCTCTTTGTGCACAAGTCAAACACATTAAATCAGTTTATATCATCGGTTTGAGTCAAATGAACAGACGACCACAGCTGAGAGTGACGCGTATCCGGTTCTTCTTCTTTGTGGGTGTTTGTCCTCTGACGCATCTGTTGTGTTACTGCCACCAGCAGGAAATGAGCGCACACGCACGCACACACACACCAAAGGCTAAAACAACTCGAAATACATGCGAATCCTTATAAAAATATAAAAAAGGCACGAATCTTCTCAGTTTCCCATTTTATTCTTTCTTTCTTTCTTTCTTTCTTTGGTTTAATGGCGGTTGGCAAACCAGCTGTTGGTGCATATCCGCCACCTATTGGGATGGAGTGTGAACACCATGGAGGAGGAAGTGGATATTACTACCAGACTTAATAATAATAATAATAATAATAAAAAAGATTTACAACCTTAAATTCTGTGTAACAATCGTGACACTCTCAGAAACCTGAATAAAATAGGGTGTGTTTTAGATTCTTTCTGTGCACTCTGAAATAATTCTTTAATTGTTAGTTTAACTTTCAGTTCTTTGAGTTCTTTGACAGATTGAGTTCTCTCACTACTACATTCCTCACCTGTCTCTGTTGCCATCACTCTTCTGAGGATCTTGCGATATAAAGTCTGAGAGTTCTTTTGATATTGTTGGGGTTCAATTTGGTGCTTTTACTCAATTTCAACTAATGCTTTTGATTAAAAAACATAAAACTTTATATTCACTTCAAAACATAAACAAGTCATGCAAAAGAGAAATGTTTGTGCACCTGTTTAAACTTAATTTCTGGCCGAATGGTTCATAAACGAGCAAGTTTTTTTATTCTCGAGCTTGCTGTTGTGGGAATATGTTTTTATATCATGACATTTATTACAGTGTTTTCATTGTCATTTTATTAAATGGTTTTATTATTATGCTTTTATAACAAAGAGTTGTTAGTTTAAATAAGATTTTATACTGTCATAGATGTGAAACAGCTATATGCCTATTGATGTGCTTCGCAACAGGAATGTGTGTGAAAGAGGAGGCCATCCTGAGGTGGAGGCAGGGGAGTTCAGATGAGAGCAACTGATAAAATAACTTCTCCTCCAATCCACAGCAGAAGCAGAGAGTCCCTTATGCTGGAATGCGTACTCAGTTCAACAAACACAAACACATGTACTATGATAGATGATAAGAGTGCCTGAGATGGGGGATCTAATATGCTGCTCTCCAGAGACTACAGAGATACTGGGTGGGGAATGTTGTGTATGTTCTTTTGCAGAAACTATGCAGGAAAAGAAGTCAGTGATTGGAGGGGAGGAGACAAAGAAGACTTCTGGGATTGGTGGAAGCAGGGGGGATCCCGGCCCCCGGCAGAAGAGAGATCGGCGTGAAATAACAATAAATGCTGTGAATATGTGCTGTGGGGGTTGTTGTTCCTGGGAAGGACAGAGGACTGTTGTCCAGCAACCCAGCGCGTTGTATTTTTGTTAATCTGATTAATAAACCTCAGTTTGATTAGAAATCGCCTTTCTCCAATTTTTGGACATGCAGGACATATTTTAAAGTCCAACACTGTCGAAAAATTACCTTCGTTTTAAAGCCTAAATATATAAACCTGAAGCCCTTGATTTTTGAATTTCGTTTCATTGTGTCGTTACATTGTGGGCGTGTGGAGATGAAATCGAAAGTGTGAAAGTGAATCGCTGAAAGGATCCAGAACAAACACATCATCGTGTCGTTCGAGGTCAATATGTCGAAAGGATCTGCACTGAAGATAAACACTGATAATGCTCGCAGGGTAAGAGGACTTTATTATACTAATATCATATTATTATCATCAGAAAAATAATCAAATTCACCCCATTCAACCCGCGCGTGTCGTGTCCTAAAGCCGTGACTGAAAATGACACAACGATGTTAAAACTTCAAATGAGTCCGAAGGCTGAAGATATGTTGTAGTATATACAGTAAATCAAATGTTTGTTTTGGGGTTTTCTATGGTAGTTCTCTTTATAACGAAATGTAAAAACCTGAGTCACTCTTCCTGGTTTAAAGTGAAAGTAAACTCATGTCACAGGTGTTTGTTTTATTTCTGTGTGCAGATTGAAAACTATCGTCAGTCACTTTATAAACAGGTATGAAGTCTTTGGTTTGTCATCATTTCCTAGAGTTTGACTTGTTGTTGTAAGTAAATGTTGGTTTGTTTGAAGGCAGAAGAGCTTTTCTCCAACTATATTCCTCTGAAGATCTCTCTGTTCGACAGTCTGCTCAAGGTAAACTTACATTCACTTCTCTTTATGATTATTATTGGATGTATTGAATATGTTCAACATATGTTTTTGTATTCAGGGGGATGAATTGAGCATCTCTGACCTGCAGTCTCTTCATGCACCCCTGGACATCCCCATCCCCGACCCCCCCGCTCCTGAAGATGAGGTGAGTACACACCCGACACGCTCACAATCTCCTCATCTCTGTATAGAAACTCATTGATGTTCATGTTATATTGAAATGTAATATAGCAGATGGAGACAGATAAGAATGAAGATGATGAGAAAAAGAAGAAAGGTACAGTTACACACACACACACACAGGTTCTGAGTAATGTTACAGATACTGATGTTTCTAGACAATCATAATGATGGCGGTTGACTTAATTAACTTCATTATTATTTTATAAAATAATTTAGAAGGCATAAAAGCTACCAAACCAGCAGCAGAGAAAACACACGTGTGAGATCTAAAGGGATTGATTGTTTTTCCATCAGCTCCCAAGTGTGGTTTCATCAAAGGGAACGAGAGGGTTGTGAAGCTGCTGGATATTGTGAAACCAGAGATTGTTGCTCTGAAGGAGACCTGCATCACTGTACGGAAGCAAAAACACCTTCTCAAGACCTTCAGTTACATTTTCTCTAAGATACAAACAGTCAACTGAAGTGTGACAGTTCATTCTATTCTCAGGTGTCGTGCTGGATCTCTCATCTGATTCCCAAAATAGAAGATGGAAATGACTTTGGAGTCGCAATTCAAGTGTGTGAAGATCTGTAATGACTTATAAATGATTTTTGGCCAAATCTTCAACGCTTTAGTGTTGGTATCTAACATGAGGTAAATGTTTTAGGAGAAAATCCTTGAGAGAATTACTGCTGTAAAGACAAAGCTGGAGACCTTTCAGACCAACATTAACAAGTAAAAGAGCTTGTTTATTAACTCACTCTCTCATCTGCTGGTGTGAGGATGATCATGATAAGTGTTTGTTGATTGACAGGTATTTCTCTGAGAGGGGTGATGCTGTGGCCAAAGCTTCCAAGGAAACTCATGTGGTGAGAGACACACAACAATGAATCTTAAACAATACAAACTTACTTCATTCAGTTTCAGTAAAATCATGATGATGAAATGAGATTCAATGTGGGGTGTTCATCAGAACAATGACTTGTCTACAGGTTTGTGACACTCTGAGGGCGTGTAAATGATTAAGATTAGTGAGGGACTTTTAGTGAGTAGAGTTTTGGGTGAACTGGCCCTTTACCGCTCACAGTTAGCTCATTTAAGGAGAATGACTCATTAAAAACTTTTTAGGGGGAATTTTTGTCTTGTGTTAGTTTCCAGTGAGGTTTGTAGGATTGAAATATCTATTCACATTCACGTCAGTCTCACTGCTGATGTCATGTTATATTCTAGTGATTATAGTCGTAGTTTATGAACTGAAGAGTATTTTCCTCTACAGATGGATTATCGTTCTCTAGTGCACGAGAAGGATGAAGCGGTTTATTCAGAGATCCGTGTGATCGTGCTTGATTTACGTGGCTTTTATGTGAGTAATTCACTCTCATTCATTAAACAGAAAAAATATCCTGCAAATGTCAGAACTTTGTTTTATTTTATTGAAATGATTTTCTTAAAAACGCTGCCGTAAAAGTTGTAAGGTTTAATTGTCACACATCCAGTTAAGCTGATCTTTCACACTGAATCCTGTGTATTTCATGTGAAAGTGTTGTCTGTTGACTTTGTGCTCAGGCTGAACTGTATGATGTCATCAGTAAGAACCTGGAGAAGGTGGTGAACCCCAAAGGAGAAGAGAAGCCGTCCATGTACTGAGACGCTCAATGTGACACAACCAGACCCTTCAGCTTTCAATAATATTTCTATATGTTTGACAAAATCTTACAGGAACAGCCTCAAATCTGTTATTAAAACACTTCAATAAAAATGTTCACTGTTTTTTTGAAACTGCGTCTAATAATGAAAATGTGAAATACAGTGATTTGATCCCCCTGCCGATTTTGTAAGTTTGCCAGCTTACAAACAAATGAAGGGTCTAGCATTTGTATGATAGGGTTTTTTAACTGATAGAGACAAAATATTTTAAATAATCAGAGGAAAAATGTTATATAAAGATTATAAATTGATTTGCATTTCGGTCAGTGAAATAAGAATTTGATCCTCGAACAAAACAGAACTTTGTACTCGGTGGAGAAACTCTTGAGGTCAGATGATAGTTGCTCACCAGGTTTGCACATGTGACAGCAGAGATTTTACTCAACTTTCTTGGCTGTTGTTTTAGCCTCCACAGATGATCTATAGGACTGGGCTCTAGAGACATTTAATGTGCCTCTCCTTAAGCCACTCTTTGGTTGTTTTGGCGATATGTTTTGTGTCAGGTAAGGATTTAGGTGCCCTTGAGCGGAGCACCTTACCCCTACTTGCTCCCCGGGCGCTGCAGTGATAGCTGCCCACTGCTCTGGGTGTACGTGTGCTCACCACTTGCTGTGCGTGTGTTCACTACTCACTGGATGGGTTAAAAGCAGAGGTCACATTTCGGGTATGGGTCACCACTTTCTCACGTTAAAGGCACATCCACGACCCATCTTCAGTGATCTAGTTAAGGGGAGGGTCTCGTCCAAGATTTTAGGGTACAGTGGCCCGCCCCTCAGCCCCTCGATGCTGTGAAGTCTTCCTGTGACCGTAGCAGATAAAGCCCTAAAGCAGAATGTTCCCACACTGTTCTTCTCTGTAGGGACGGTGTTCTTGGGTCAACATTTCTCTCACTCCAAAAATGTTGTCAATTTTGGTCTCCCAGTACTTTCTCCAAACCTTCTGTGAATCCTCTTGATGTTCATCTTCAAACTTCAGACGGGTCTTCTTGGGCACAAGGACTTTGTGGGTGCTTCAGGATTTCAGGCTATTGTGTCAAAGCACGTAACCAATGGTTTGCTTGCTAACTCTGGTCTCAACTGTCTTGAAATCATTTAACAGGCTTCTTCCGTGTAGTTCTGGGCTGAACTTTGACCTTTCTCATGATCATCTTTACTCCATTGGGGAAATCTTGGAAGAGCATTTGATAGTTATTATCTCACCAAGCTTCTGTCTGTAGCCTATTCAAGGTTTGTGCAGGCCTACAATCTTGTCCCTGACATCCTTTCAAACCTATCTGGTCTTGATCATGGTGGTGGAGAGGTTGAAGACACAGATTCTGTTGTTATATACACAACGAGCTGAGTTAGGAGCACTTTCTTAAAGTGACAGGACTAATCTGTGGTTCATATACACACATGACCAATCTGTGCAGCCAGAATTCTTGCTGGTCATCTGTAGGGAATCAAATACTTATTTCACTGACTGAAATGCAAATCAATTTATAACCTTAATATTCATTTCCTTCCCCTGATTTGGTTGATATTTGGTCTCCTATAAGTTAAAATAACCCATCATAAGAATACTAGACCTTTCATTTCTTTGTAAGCAGGCAAACTTCAGCAGGGGATCAAATCATTATTTCTCTCACTGTATATGAATCACATCACAGAGCCACTGATTTCTTTTATTGTAACATGGAACAAATGTCTACAAAAACCTTTTCAATTCTTTAAAGAATAAACAATCTTAATGTAAAAACTTTAGAAAAAAAACACCCTCAGGAAATCAACAAAAGCACAAAAATCTTCAATGAACAAAAATGTTTTTCATCATCTGCTGCTTAGACTTCTGGTCCTTCTCCTCCTGGAATCAACTACAAAGCAAAGACACCAAGCATTAATAAAACATGTGCATCGGGTGGAAAACATTGCACTTGAACACACTGGACAGTGAACTAGTGTGAGAGAAGGAATCTGTCCCACACCAGCAGGTGTCTGCCCACTGTATCAGAGAAACCTGAAGATATACACAGAATAATGATGTTCACACCAGTTGTTATCTGGCACTGGCAGTGGCAGCCCTCTTTACCATCACTGGTTTTCTTTGGTCAGTCCTGTTTTCTTCCTTGTGCACTCATTAGTAGAGCTCGACAGCCAATGTGAGTGTTCTTTCTCGCAACCGAGCTCCGCCGTTGTACAATCACCAGAACACACTGACGAAACTAAAGCTGAGCCACGCTCAAAACACACCAGAAACTGTCTGAAGACTGACCGTCAGTTCCGTGTGTCCTGGGCTTTATACACACTAAAGCAGCTCTTCATTCCTCCGTCAACACTTCATTTCAAATCAAAATAATGGCAAACAGGAATTTGACAAAGGATTTCCCACAGTCATCAAATGTTTACTGGTGTTGTGATGTGGAGTGGCTACACACTTCACTCATTGTGTCAGTATGAGTACTGGACTGTTGTTTGAGTGTATGACGGATTATTTTACCATTGTGATGTTATTGCCATTCAGCAGAATCTGATCCAGTTTGGTGATCCGTCTTCCCTCTGGAGTGATTTCACTGTGACATCACAAGAAGCAGAAGTGAGATTTGATTCTGCAGGTTTAAAACAAAACCGTTCTCTACGCAAGCATTTGAAAACAAACTCTTCCAAGCACACCACCATCTTTGTTTTCAGTGTCTGCACATGGGCTGCTTCTAGAGTGCATGTCTCTCTCATGTCAACGTCTGAGAAACTAACAACACATTTAGCTCCAGCGCACTGATGTTGAATGAGAGAAACACACATCTGAGAAGCAGCTGGACGCATGTGCAGCGAGTAAAGAAAAACATTTCACAAGTGTTATATTAAAGATACCTACAACTCTGTCACATCCTCAAGGACCATATCTGAGAATCTGATTAAGAAACCTTCCGTTTCTGTCACAACAAATGTGTTATCATCTAACTTAATGATGAAGCTTCGGTTTTAAAGATGTCATCATCAGATCTAATGACATCATTGCCTGTTGGTGCTGACATCATGCCTAAAGGATACTGACAAAGTCGTCGAATCCGAGCAGAGTTCCGACGATCTCCTTATCATTCTTCATGACGATGTGAATCCTCGAACCGATGCATTTATCCACCAGCTCTGAAAGACATCACACAATCCATCAGAACATCACACACAGCAGTCACAGGAATAAGATTTAGCGCCGTATGAACACTACAACAGCTTTTGTGCAGTTCAACATACTTGAGTGTTTCTCAAACTCAATTGAGCAGAAATGAGAAGCATGTGTGAAGTCCAGAAACACTGAACTCCCTCGTGTTGTTTCATCACTGTATGAATGAATCACTTTCTCACAAAGAAGAGAAATATTGAAGACTGTGGACGTAAGCTACAGGCGGGAAACGCAAGTATAAAGTATTTTTTTAATGTTAAAAACATTGTTTTCTTAATGGTTAAGGACAGATGCCTCACATGCACAAGTTCGACAACAGTCGATTATATTGCTTTATTCATTAACTTAACATAACGTATAGTTTCTGGGATTCATATCTGAACGCGGGATGAATCATGGTTTAACGCATTTGAACACAACACCTTAATAGCATGTATATCATTATTATCCTGTTTTCATTAAAAGCCAAAAATACCTTATTTCCATACTGTTCTTATGCTAAGGTGTATTTTGTGTAAAGCTTCTTTGCAACAATACAAAATTGTGACAAGCGCTATAAAAACTAAATTGGAATTAAACAACCGAGGGCACAAGACTCGTTCGGCTCAACAAACATTCATATTTAAATAATGAAACGACTTCATTACAAAGACAAAAAGTCGCACATACCGAGTGGTAAGAGCTGAGAAGGGTTCGTTGTCGCTACCGCCGCCATTTTGAAATAAGACCTGAACAATCGCTTCGACAAGACCACGTGACACAGATCATCAGACCTGAACAATCGTTTAGAGAAGACCACATGACACAGATCATTAGACAGGACCGTACATTATTAATCAGATATGGGAACAATTTTAAATTTCAACAACTTTTGATCTTTTAATGTTGCTCTGGTGAATCGCATTACGCAACGTGTATACACGCACGCGAAAAGTACGAGTTTGTTTCTTTTAAAAACATAAATGGGGATGATTTTGATCCTCAAGATAGCACATGTACGTCTATAAGATGTCTGCTAAAGATCTGAAAAACATCTGCGGTGTCCAAACATATGACAGATGGAAATGCAGACATCAGTATGTGAGCAATCCTTGTTTCCTTTCCCCAAAATTATGTTAAAAAAACTCAAGTGGCAGAACTTGTTTTGGTTGAAACCATTTAGAGGAATGATTCTTTTCTGGCCAACAAGGTTCCAGAATTATTGACCAAAATGTAATTAGACTTCTTATAGAGCCGCCTCTTTTTTTAAAGCAACTCAGCTTAAAGGGACAGTCAGCAGACACCCAAAAATGAAAATTCCGTCATGACTGACCCATTCTCTAGTTGTTCCAAACCTGTAGAGATGTCTTTGTTTTGAAGCTTGTAACCAAGAAATTCTTGGACCCCAATGACTACCATAGTAGGCAAAAGTGCCTCTGTTTTCTGTCCTACATTCTTCAAAATATCTTTCAACCGTGTTTAACTGAACAAAAGAATAGTGGGGTTACAAACATTCTTTTAAATATCTTTCTCTGTGTTCATCAGGGGCCGTATTCACGAGGAATTTTAAGGCTAAAAGTAGGTCCTAACTGGCGAATTTAGGAGCAACACCTAAAAATAATGGGCGTGTCACTCCCAACTTTAGGACTCCTAATTTTTTTCACTAAGAGTAATTCACAAAGCATTTTAGCCCTAAAAGTAGCACCTAAGTCTGGGACAGCTTAAAAGAAGTCGAGAGGACTCCTAACTCACTAAGACCTATTCACAAAGGATCTTAAAATGGCCGTGCGACGCAGTGTATTGGAGACACTTAATGACACGGAGTTAATACAAAGATACCGCCTTAACCGTGAGGGAATACTGATTGTTGTGGATCTTGTGAGGGATGCAATAACAGCGCCAACTATTCGCAACAACCCAATCAGGGCCGAATTGAAATGTTTGACAACACTTCGCTACCTGGCAACGGGAAAAATGCAATTGTGTAACGCCGACGATCTAGCGATATCCCAGTGCCGAATTTCCCTTTTATTATGTTTTTTTTTCCAGCACCAACTGGGCAAGCAGCAGTAACTGATCTTGCGTCCAGTTGGGCTTTCTTTTACGTTTTGGCGAGTTCATAATCCACCGTCTTTCAACTATTACATTACTTCAATAGGAGCAACATTTCATTGCTTTAAGTAGTCTATTAAGGCTAATAGGATGTCAATTAACCAAGCAACAGTTAATGCAAGTGTCGTTTTTCATTATTAGGCATGTGGCGGTTTTCATTAGGGTATTAAGATACCTTGATTTATTTTAATTTAATTCCCGACTTTTCTATCTGTCTCTGCCTTTTTAGAATTACACTTCACTGGGGCCTGCACAAACATGTCATTATACAGTATATGCAATTCGATGAAATTACTATTATTATTATTATTTTGTGTAATGTAGGACACAGACATATTTAGATGTCGTGATTCCATGATTTGGTGCGTCTGTGTAATGTTCCGCATGATGGCCCTGTCATCTAACAACCAATCACCGTGATCATTGCGAGGAAGCTCGTGCCTGAGAATTGACGTCATCCATAGCAACGAAGACTCACTCTTAGTTTAGGAGTTGTCATTTTTCCTTAGTAAAAGTAGGTCTGAAAGGCGTTGTGAATAACTTTTAAGAGAAAACTCCTAGCTAAAATATTTTAGTGCGATTTAGGAGTACTCCTAGTGGTAAGATAAAATGCTTTGTGAATACGGCCCCAGAACAAGATTTGGAACAACTCGACGGTGGGTAAATGATGACAGAAACGTTAGTTTTAGGGGAACTAGTCATTAACATTTGTTGCCTTTTTTGAGGTCTAATTGCTCAAACAAATGGCAGTGTTCTTGCGGCAGTATCATTTCCATGGAAAAAAATACGCATGCTGCTTCTAGACCCCTACAAAACCTCCTCACCAAAGTATTAAAATAATAATCATGACAATAATAAACACTTTCCTGATAGCATTCATACATCTGATTATATGTTAATGACATTTGTAGATGTCATTTACATCTGCAAGCCATTTTTCTATTGTTGCTCATCTGAAATATTTGTCTGAAAGGTCTGCTGTCAGATAAACATCTAGAAGACGTCTGTAAGATGTTTAGAAAGCATGTAAAACTGATCTTTCCAAGATGTTTGCCAGCTCTTTCACAGACAAGTTACAGACGTACATGTGCTCGCTGTGCTACAATGACAGGGCAACTGTTTTTACTAGAGGCACATTATTATGATACTAAACATCTCATGGCTCTCTGTCGAATGATAAGATGGAGGGAGGAAAGTTCACATTCCTTATGACAAACTAACCATCAGAGCTGAATCACTTAGTGAAGAACAGCTCCCAGTACAGAAGCATTGGTCAGGAACTTTTATTTATTGGAGTTAAAAAGCAGATTTAAGGCACCCCGAGGAAATTAATCCAGGCTTTGTGGATGTGAGACTTCTGAGGGTCAGCCGAGGGAACAAAGACACCACACGAAGTAACTACAATAATACAGAGTTAGGCAGAAAATCATATAAGTTACCTAACCAGCGGACAATGGAAGCGTTAAGTGTAATGCGACCACAAGTGATCATTCTGGAACAGGGAAGCATATCATGCGAGTGTACAAGTTGCCATTTTGCACCAAAGAAGGTTTAATCTTACGGTCACATTGTCATTGGTTTACATCATTCAACTTACAATAAAAACAGAAATAAAAAGACATCATCAGTTACTGTCAGCTCAGACACGAGCCAGTAAAATTGAGCGCTCTCCCCATTTTTGATCTCTACGGCCAGATGGCCCAGAACAGGTCCAATGAAATTCAAGCTCATTCTTCTAGAGCGGTGAATAAATGACAGGTTTACAGCTATACGTGAGGCAGCAACACCATGTCGTCCTCCACCTCAAACTCCTCGGCTCCATCGGGAGAGAAGAGGTAGGTCGGAGGCTTCCACGGCGACTCTTCGAGGCAGGACGGATAGAGTTTACCCACCGCACAGCGGAAGTCTTTCCCCAGGTCCCAGAGCACTCGCTCAGACACAGGCTGGCGCAAACACCAGCGGTCCAGCTCCAGGTCGTACTGATAGAGCGCGTACTTGGCCCGCTCGTTCAAGTGCGTCTCGCGTATGAATATGCATAGCGTGTCGAGCAGGACCACGGCCCGCACACACGGGTCCGAGTATCTCTTGGCCGGGATGTTGGCGGCGAGGCGCCACTCGTTTTTGTTGACGTCGTAGATCTCCACCGTCACGGAGGAGCCGTCAATGGTGCTGGTCGGCAGACGCAGGCCCGAGTTGCCCACCACATGCAGGCCACCGATGTAGAAGACCAGGCCATCCAAAGCGGCGGCAGAGGCGAAGCAGCGGCTGGTTTGCCGCGTGGCCATTTCAACCCAGGTGTCGCCTCGGGGAAAGTAACAGTACATAAGGTCGTGGGTCATGACATAGAGGCATTCGCGTGCCGTCACCGCCGTGCTCCAGCTCCACGCGCAGGGAAGAGGGCTAGTCATGCTCCATTCGTCTCGCTCGCAGTCGTAGCGCTCCACCGTGCGCTTGTTCATCTCGCCGCCCACGTTATCGCCGCCGATGGCGTAGATGAAGCCCTGGCAGTAGACCAGCGATGGCTTGGTGCGAGCACACAGCATGGGCGTTTTGGCCACCCAGGCGTTCTGCTGCGCATTCAGCCAGTAGAAGCTGTCCACCGAACAGTAGGCCGCCTGCAGCTTGCCGCTTTTGCTGCCGTGACTGGCCAGAGCGCTCTTCAGTGGGATCTGACCACCGGCGATGAAGACATCGTTGTCCGGGGTGACCAGCGTGCCGAACTTCTGCAAGTCTCCAGGCGGGCTGCTCAGTTTGTACACTTTCTCCGCTTGCGGGCTGTAGCAGACCACCGTGTGGCGTGGGCCCATCACCACTGGGTGGCTTTCGGCTGCCGGCTCGGCTTCCACGAAGATTAGCATTTCTTCCTTGGTCATGCCCAGTCTGGGCTTAAAAAACTTTGGCATGGACTTGTACAGGCCTTGCACCACCACAGACTTGTCGTTGGGCGGCAGCCCTTGAAACCAGGCACGCTGGGTCACCTCAGAGAGCGCGTCGATGCGGATCTGGCTGAGCACGGACGACAGGTACTGCGAGCGCGCTTCCATGTTGTATTCCAGCCACAGCATGGCCGCCTCACGGACTGTCTCCTCCTTCTCCACGTTGAGGTTGTCGCTGCTCAGCAGGTCCAGCAGGAGTTCATGCGACAGCTGCAGGAAGGCGTCCTGCCGGTACACCACCGGGAACTTGTGCTCCACCATCCGTTTGGCGCTCTGCTTCAGTTCGGGGCAGCTGAACAGGTCGCCGATGCTCAGCATCCGCACACAGTTTTCTGCCGTGATCTTCTTCACCAGGTAATCTCGACACTGCAGCAAAACATCCTCAACCTGCGAGAAGATGAGAAATCACTTAGCGCTGACACTCTTTACAAACTCTCGCTGTCTCCGAAAACAAACCCATACTGCGGATGATTAAGAAAAATGAGAATGATAATAAAATTACACATGTGATGTAGCTCTACCTGGAGAAGCCTTCTAAAACAATTTATGATCAGTAAAGTTTTACATCAATAAGTGAAGTTATGATAACGGAAATACAGCATCACATTCTTGTGTTCATTGTTTTCAGACAGCTTAACGATAAAAGGAGGTTTTCAATATCGAAGATGCTAAATCATTTCATTGGTTCATTTTAAACTTGCAACCCATCAAGAGGTGAAGATGTGGAAATAAAAGTCTTTCTGACCTGAAGGAAACACGCAGTCTCGTAGAGGGGTTCAACAGTGCAGTCATTGATGAGCAGGTTACCGGTGTAAGCGTAAGTTATGATGGTCTGGAGAGTAGAAGGATCAACATTTCGAAGATGAACATGAGACTGTTTGCTCTCACTGAGTCCACTCATGAACATGGCCCTACAAGACACAAAACAATAGCACCTTCAAAATCTTTGTTCATTGACTTTTGTTTGAACATTTAAACTAAATGAAATGGAAATTCATGACCACAGCTTCATTTACAGTTCACTTTTCAAATGTCTACCATTGTTTACTACACCGCTCTCTGCAACACTTGATTCTGATTGGCCAGTCTCAGTATTCCAAGGTCTACTATTCCCTGATAATAACGTTTTCAAAATAAATATGCTTTTCAAATACTTTTATATGATTCCATTTACAAACAAAAAAAGTCTTTGAACAGTGTCTTAAATCCCAACTGTTTTTTTTTTCATTAAGGTTTGTATTTGTTACAAATGAGCTACTAAACTATTTTAAATCAATATTTATATATTCCATAACTAACTCGTGAGGTAAGTAACCCTGTACTAAGTGGAATAATGTACAGGCAGCTGGTTATGTTCAGTGTGATGAAAGAGCCTCTCTTGACACGGTCAGGGGTTATTCTGCTGAATGTACATTATTATCCCACACCAGACGTCCAGGTTCTGTCATCATGTGCTTGACGTGTATATGAGGGAATCTGTCAGATCACATCAACGTGTCCTCACCTGAAGTAAGAGCTACAGGTGGCCAGCACCATCTTATGACAGGGAAACTCAGTGTCCTCCACCAGTAGTGTGATGTCAGTCAATAACTTCTGCTCATAGAAGAACTTTAGCTGCTCCAGCACAGAAACAGCGTAGTCTGTGTTGACCGGCCGACGCTCTCCAACCTCCGACATCGTATCCCATGAGTTTGAGACCAGATTCAAACCAGAGCGGATGGGTTTCGTTTGTCCGAGTCACGTCCTTCTGACCGACACCGTCAATCAGCAGATGTTCAAGAGGATGCCGGGATTGCTAGATGAAGAAGAGGTGAGGTAGAGACGTCTACATCAGTGCACGTGTAGTCCAGTGTACCTGTCAAGCACATGGAGATGACTCATGTTACACGGCTAAACACACCCTTCTTCTACAGGAACATGACAAAAGTGAACACAACAGTTATACAGAGACACATAAATGCACTTCCTTCAGGATCTCACAGCACTTTCCTGTCAATTTTGCAGTCTGAAATGACTTACTGCAGCTTTTCTTAGAAACTGCAATGTCATGTGGAACTTTTGTATTGCTTTTCAGTAAAATCAGTCAAGATATTATGGTATTCTGCCCTTACTTTCCCTGCACACACCCCTAAGAGGTCAAGTGATGGACCAGCATTGTTCCACTCAGAAGCGCTGTAATGCTTCAGATTCAGATTCACAGACACAACAGCTGGAGTGCTTTTTTGTTTTCACAAGCAAACAAAACCTTGTTTTAAGGTGTTAAGCAGGAATGTGGCTGAAATTGTTTGAATAGTTTGTCAACTGGTTCTCTACTGTGACTGATCTAAACCAGTCTGATTCATTTTCTTTGAACAAATTGACCCATGACTCATCCCAGACAACACAGTCACATATGCAAGATGTGTCCTAAAGATCTGGAAAACATCTGCTGTGTAAAACATCTGATGAACTTCAAAAGTTTCAAATACATAGTAAATTATAAACATATTACAGACATCTGGTCAATGTCCATCTGACGTCTCAGAGGCGTACTGCATATGAGCAAACAAGACAAAAAACGTAGTGCAGATGTAACTGCAGACGTCTGCGAGATGTAGGTGTGCTCTCAGGGAGCAGGTCTGAATGTCTCACACATGTACAGCAGAATCATGTCAAACACACCAAAACAAAACTCAAGGAGCAGGTGTAAACAGACATGATGACATCAGCAGTGAGTGTAAACTGCGTCCATCTTTCGGGTTTCTAGGATGATGATGATGTTTTTATATTGGCGGGACAGAAGCGGGTTCCAGTAAATCTCATCAGGAGCTCACCACCAGCCCACACGAGCACGAGCGAACACGGAGTTAAGTGACTGTGATCTCAACATCAATAAACACATCATGTTAGTATGTCAGTAAGGTGTTTGTCTTTAATAAACGGGGTGTAAGAGTAGACAGAGGTCACCTTACCTCCGATGAGCAGCAGTGAGCTCCGGCTGCCGGATCACAACACAAAGCCGAAGCTCATGGACAAACACCGCAAGAGGGCGGCCGGTTAGCAGCGATCTGACGCGATATGCTTCAGTCAAAGTGTCCGATCATAACGAACTCGATCTCAGCGTGTTAATTAAACTCTAAAGCATGTTCCCCTGGATCAATGCTGCTTTAGCTTTCAAATTCATCACCATACGCAGGTATGACATATGCTAACGCTGCTAGCCGCGTCTGCGCTCATCCTAACAGCACAACTTCACGGAGTTTAACACGGAACTTTATATAAATACAATAAACAACATCGATCGTCCACTTCAGAAATCAAACACGAACAGTGTATACTTAACACGACGTGGTTCAACGATGTCTTCCGCGCATCGTGAGGGCTAATTTAAGAAGTAGCTTCATTCAGCTTTACTAGCCGCAGCCTAACAGCGCGAGAACTCAAGCAGCGACGCCGAAGGGGCGGGGCCAGGACACTTCCGGCTTGCCTATTATGAGATGACGGACGGCGTTTACTTGAACCGGAAAGACAATGGAATGTGTGCGATAAGAGCTGTGTGTTAATAACGTTTAATAATTCTAGAAGGCGAGAGAGTCATCTGGCTTTAAAGTGCAGAAGTGGGGTCGTCGTGCGGCACTGCGCAGAGCGATCGGTGTATGACATCACAATATCGCGAGATCGTTCTGCGCAGTGCCGCATGAAGTCCAACACAACTCTTAAGTCTCTGTAAGTGCAACGGTTCCGATGTTTCAAGCATCTGATATGTGTTTTGCCAAAAATAATTCTAGTGCTATTTAATCAGGATCATTTTAATTAACATGTCTGATTGTGTGGGCGTGGCCGAATGCTAATTAACACGTCTGATTATGTGGGTGTGGCTTTCTGTGGATTCACAACAGGCCCGTGATTTAAATCTGAGGGTGTTTTTTTTGGATCGGTGAAAGACTTCCGTGCCAAAGTCGGTTTGATTAAGGTAAGCAAACTTGACCCTTTTTTGTTTTAATTGTCACTGCAATAAGCATTTCACTTATGTGTACACACACATGTATGTTTTATTATCTCTGTGGGGACAGTCCCTAGGCGTAATGAGTTGTACACTTTACAAACTGTATATTTTATCCCCAACCCCTAAAGATCGTTGAGACTTTTTGCATTTTTAGATTTTCAAAAATAATCGTTCTGTACAATTTATAATCCTTTGTGCCCGTGAGGACCTCAAATTTGGTCCCCACAGTGACACGAGTCCCCATGAGTTGGTGTGCATTCAGGTTTAGGTCCCCACTAACATATAAAAACCAAGTCCACACACACACACACACACACACAAAAGCAATGAAGTGTGTGTGGATCAATGTTTTTCCACTGTGAGGGCTGATGGACTCCTACATGTACTGCCAGTGTTTGTCAATCTGTTGCAGACTAGTTTCGATTCAGAAACACATTTCCTTTCTCTTGTTTTCTTGTTGTCTTACACACTGATGCTGAATGTCTGGTGGTGTGTGGCAGTGATGGCTGCTGTCTCTGCTCAAGAGCTCTCTGGAGGTGTATCAGATGTACATTCACAGGCCCCGCGACACAGCGCTCGGCTCATACATCAGGACCAGCAGTTTCATCGACATCCCTTTTACATTCCCAACCCTCAACCGCTCATGCCATATCAATGGCCTCTGTCTGCTCCATATGTGCCGTACACAGGGTTCCCTGGCTTAGGTATGTATGTATGCTCATGTTTAACCATTTTCTCATTTTTTGGAAAATTCCTTTTGAGGAGATATCTCTTATGGGTTGTTGTTATTATTTTGCACATTGATGAGGTCATTAACATTCAGCAAATAATGTTCTTGATAATATAAATGTGGCATGCGTTAATAACTCCTCGTCTGTTAAAGGACTGGTTCAGTTAAAAATAACAGTTGAGCCGGTTTTTAAAGCTCCATAAGAGAAGTGCATCTGTATTGTCTCTAGGGTTTAGTTCAATAATTTTCAGTTTGACACAGTGTCACAATGTGAAGAGATGAACCTGGTTTCTATACCAGAGAGAAAAGCCTTAACATAGATCTTATCAGTTATCATTGCTCGAATAAATGTGATCACATCATCACACGTGTCACTAAAGATGGTCTGATGTAGATGTGGTTTTGTTTTAATTTTTTTAGGTTATGGGATGGTGATGCCATCATTAGGCTTGCCTCCTTATCTGGACGTCTCTGGATACATGCTTCCTCATGCTCAGGTGCACATGTTGGATCACAGACGTATGATGAACCCTCACCTGCCTCCAAATATCTCCCACCAGGCCAACCGCTTCCACTGTCAAACCGCCATGCCCCAAAATCGCGTGATGGTCAGCTCGGAGGTTCAGACCGAGCCTGCGTGTCACGGCTCGGCACAAGACTCTCACGCGGGCTCAGAGTCGGGTAGAGGAACGGGTTGTGAAAGTCCAGTGTCTGCGTCTGCCAGCTTTGCAGAAAACAACTCTGGAGCTTGTGCTGAAGATACGCCCGTGTTCACTCACAATAGAGTTGTGTCCAGCAATACCATCAACACCACTGCTGTGTCTGCGCTTCACAAAAGTGAAATCCTCCTCCAGGCAGAACGGGTGCAAATCAAATGCAGTGAAACGCCTTCCAGATTAAAGATGATTCGAACTAGTGAAACGGAGCTCACCTGTAATGACGCCCGGGATCTTCTGCAATGCAGCGTGGGGTCCATGCACTCCGAGGATGTGGTTTTGTGCTCTTACCGCTCATTGGCTATTAGAAAAGATAAACAAGGAGTTGATGCTGGATACTTGAGGAAGCATTGCCTCCCGGTTTGTAAGGTTGGCATGTCTCCGTCATGTGGAGCATGTCCTAAACTAAACGCGTGGAACGTTAAGAAGAGCTTTGAAGCAGATCAATGCTGTGAGTTGCAGAGAACCTGTCACCTGAAGAAGACCAAACACAACTTCAAGATTCTGCGGCTGCCCTTTGACACTCAGACGTACAGTCAGCTGGAGGCTTCAATCTGGTCAGTGGAGTCTCTGGTGCCGTACGTGCCGTCCATTCTCCGCTCTCCCAAAACTCCGGAGAGTCACACTGCTCCTGTAGGGAGGAATCAACACACCACTGAGTCGACTAAACGGCACCATCGAGAGTTCCGTAGGTACCGCTCCCCATACGGCCCTTCAACGACCTTTGACACGCAGACGTGCCGCCAGCTCGAGGCTTCCATGTGGTCAGTTGAGTCTCTGGCACCGTATGTGCCGTCTGGCGACTGGATGATCGGGAAAGGTCATCTGACCCCTCAGAAGTGTCCAGAGAGTGATGCTGTTCCTCTAGTGAGGAATCCACATACGGAGTCAACTAAACGCCACGCCTCTCCACACCGCCCGTCGACAAACTACAGTCAGCTGGAGGCTTCGGTCTGGTCAGTGGAGTCTCTGATGCCGTACGTGCCATCCATTCTCAAAACTCAAAAGACTCCAGAGAGTCACGCTGTTCCTGAAGAGAAGAATCAACATACTATTGAGTCCACTAAACGTCAAGCGTTGCATAAGTGTGGCTCTCCATACCGCCCTTCAACAAGCTGGCTGGCTGACTTGGGGAATGTTTATTACTACAGTAAGTTACCTGCTTTACAGAAAAAGCTCAGTGGTGTCTGTAGATCTCCTGTTGAAAACCCTGGACCTGAAGGGAAGCAGACCGGTAGTCCTGAATTATCTCCTCTCAAACAGAAGACGACGAGGAGGAAACTAAGACCATCAGGCAGGAATGAGTGTGGCGGCACCGCTGCCGTGAGCTGTGGATGTGTTTCTCATTACTCAATAAAGACGCCTCGCTGCTCGTGTAAAACTGACCCAAAACCTTCAGATTCTCATTCCTGCAGAAGACACGAGAGCGCTGAAGTCAAGACCCATCATGAGACACGAAAGATGATTTTAGGAAGTCATTGGATGAAACCAAGAGAACGATCTGACCTGTGTGAAGACTGCAGATGTCTTTATTGTGATGATGATGATGATGATGAAGATTGGTCGTCATGGAGATGGAGAGGTAACTAACACACATTCCGTGTCCAGCACGAAACATCATGAACTTGTACATGTACATTTATCTGATGCTTGTCATGAGGTGAATGATATTGAGATGAACACATGACTGAACTCACATAACCTCAATCAGCTTTTAATGTAAAATTGTTTATAAATTGAATTAAAAAAATATCCTTCTCATGCTCCTGTAAAAACTTGATTTAGCAAGACTCTGTTTCAGAGTGAAATGCAGGTTTCAGGTATAATTTGCCAAACTTTGTTTAAATCTTTTGTTTATTCCTCAGGTACAACACGAGCAGAGAAGAAAATGCAGATAAAGACGAGCGGTCAGCGTGTCCACCTGAAGAATCGAGTGAAAGCACATTAATATCACAAACATCATGTAAATGTATGAAATCTTTTATTCCGTGATTCAATAAAGTATTTGGTCTGAAAACTCTCTGGTTTCTGTCTTCCTTCAGCGTTCTGTCAACAACAAATCTTCTAGATTTACAATACAGTCTGCACTTTTTTTTTAAGATTGATATGGAAGTTATATGTTGAAATCTTTTACAAACACTTGTTTTGGATATGAGACGAGACTTTTGACAGAAAAAGCATCACAGATGTAATGTGTTGTCTGAGTCAGGTGTATGATAACATGTATGTAAAAATATCACTGTCATTGGTGACTGGTAACAGAATCCATTTAATGTTGTCAATGTGGTGCAGTATGAGTCTGTTCTGCATTAAAATCTACACTATTTAACTTGATGAACACGACACCAGACAGAAAACATCACTATCAGGTGTATTTTCATCAGGATGATCAGATCGTATGTTCATAGCAGTCATATCAACCTGTAGCCCAGGACTGGCTGACCACTGAAGCTAAGGCGGGCTGAGCCCGGTCAGTATCTGGATGAGTGACCTCCTAGGAAAGCTACAGTAGGGTGCTGCTGGAAGAGGTGTTCGTGAGAGCAGTGGGTCCTAATGCCCTAGTAGGGTGAGTGATGAGGACACGAGACTGTCCTTCGGACGATTAGGAAACCGGTGTCCTGACTCCCTGTGGTCATTTAACATCTCATGGCACTTCTTGTAAAGTGCAGGGGTGTAGCCTGGTGTCTGGCCAGATACCCCAAAATGGTCATAGTAATCCTCACCCTCTGATTGGCACTCCTCTCCGCCTGTAGCTGGTGTGTGGAGAGCGCACAGTGACTGCTGTGGCATCATTGAGGTGGATGCTGCACACTGGTGGTGGTTGAGGAGAGAACCCCTTGTATGATTGTATATGGCGCTATATAAAAGCCTCAATTCATTCATGTTACTGAGCATACTGAAGAGCTCTTGTCTGTTCTAGGCTTGACATGTGCAATGCTCTAGATTCAATCAAACCAACAGAAATGATTCAGAACACAGCAGCACGACTCATAGTTCATCTATCTTGCTGCACTAGATCACTTTCATCAGTTCTTTAATGATGCCCTACAGAATTAACATCCCATAATCCTATCATCAGTAAATGAGCGCCACCTTCTGGTATACTTGATTTGACTGATCTATGCTGGAGGAATGATGTTCTGAAGTCTGTTCGCTGCATCTCTTACAATATATATCAAACCCTAAGAGTGTCTATGTGTGTATGTGAGCTGGATTAACTGCACAGCTGTGATCGTCTGTCTGACATTATGGCATTTGGAAAAACAAGCCATACATGCCGGTGTTACAAATGTTCTGTTACCCGTGATATTTTGTGACCGTAGCAGGCGCTGTTGTCACTGTCGACACTTCTCTACGCAAAGAGCGTAAATTCGGGCGAGGATGCGCTTTGTGCTCGAGCACAGCTTTTTAATCTTGCGCAATAACGCGCTTTGTTCTCGTGCACGTTACTGTGAGCGGGCTTTTCTGAAAGTCTGTTAAGAGTGCTGAAGTGACGAACACGCCGCTTGAACTGTACAAACAGGTTCATTTAATTCGTGTACTGATTGGATTTGGAATTATTGTGATTGCCATGGTAATTGTTTTATAGCCAACATGTAAGTGTGTGTGTGTGTGTGTATGTATAAATATATATATATATATTCACTTTTACACAAATAATAGAACAGCAATCATAATTCTAAACGTTGTCCATTTAAGAAACATGAACATAAATGAGCTTTGTGTTTTACATGCATTATAGGCTATAAAATGTACATAAGAACATATTATAAACTGATATGTTTATAATGTACAGAGTAACCTTGTAGTCCTACAGCAGGTCACCATATATCACGATGCACTTTAACGGGCTAAAATAATCCGTTACCTTCCCCTGTTTTATACAGAATAACCTTAATGTTCTTCATATTCACTCTTTTGACATCTAATGCCTTCTGTGTCTTATCCTGAAGAGAATTTAGCTGTGATGAGAACAGTGAGTGTGGTACAGCAGGTCACCATATCTCACAATGCACTTTAACAGGCCTAAAATAATCTGTTACCTTCCCCTGTTTTACACAGAATAATCTTATTGTTCTTCATATTCACTCTTTTGACATCTAATGCCTTCTGTGTCTTATCCTGAAGTGCATTTAGCTGTGATGAGAACAGTGACTGTGGTACAGCAGGTCACCATATATCACAATGCACTTTAACAGGCCTAAAATAATCTGTTACCTTCCCCTGTTTTACACAGAATAATCTTATTGTTCTCCATATTCACTCTTTTGACTCATTTGAAATGACGAAAATATGGGAAGGTAAAAGCTCAAGACTTAAGGTAGGCCTAAGATTGGTGTCTGTTGCTTGTAAGGTTATTAATAAGATAGTATTTAATAATTTGATTATTTTTTATGATTATGTTTGATGTGTCATGTGTAGTGTGATCCAACAAAGTATAACATCATTTTGGGAGTTGTCCATGAACCTGGTCACTGGATATTGACAGTAAGACCAACTACTTTGCTCAGTAATTAGCTGACTTTGGGGAGAGCTACAATATTACCAACAGCAGTGAAAACATACAGTATATGACTAATACTCAATTCCACAGGTTATTTTTCCTTCTGAGAGAAGGAGCCTTGTGTTGGATCCCTTGGGAAATGATTCCTGTAAACTTAAGCAGTGTTTGGAGTCAACAAGGTAAACGTCCATGCATGGAGTGCTCAGTTTAAAAACCAAACCAAAACATCTGGAAATATGGTATTGGGTGCATCTCAATCAGCTCCTTTGTTCCGTAGTAAGTCCAATGATCAGGGAGTCTGCCATTTTTAGGGGGTGTCTCATTCACAAAATTCTTCCAGTGCACTGATTACGTTCGTTCGCTTAAAATTCCCACAATGCAAGTTAAAAGTCAGGGACCATTCATGCTCACTATGTTACCTTACCGAAAATCGCGTGTAACCGAATTCGTTTTAACCAAAATTGCACGAACAAATTCAATAAACTTAATGAAAGCAACTGAACTTTTGAAAGCATTTATTTTGTTGAATGTATAAACACATTGCTAGACAGGCAGGGAACAAAATCTTCTGGTTATTTGTGTCTGCGTAATTGATTTAACAGTCGAATTTAACATTGAACCAAACTTGTAAACACATTTGTAACAAAAAGTTTTATATAATGAGAGCTGTCTGTTTTGCCCCTTGTTATGTTAGTAATTACCAGCTGTGAAGTCACGTTAGAACGCGCTCACTCAGTGTCGTCACAAGAAAATGAGTGAACAGTGTCCAAATGTGAACTGAGTCGGGGTCCATAGTGTCCGAATCCGTGTACACCATATACTGTTTCACAACCTCAGGGACTAGGGAGCTGATTGAGACACACCCATTGGCATATTGTTTGTTGTTACACCTTTCAGGGCCTTCATCAGAAAACGTGGGTGCCAAGTTTCAAGGTGGACAGCAAACACAGAACCACACACACTCCAGAAGGATGGTTCCTCCTGTGGAATATTTGTCCTTAGAATAATAAACAAAAGGTGTTTTTACTTTGTGTCTTATTTGTTATTTGGTTGTTTAGTGATGGCATAAGGAATACCGTTTCCGGGTCCAAGCATTTTTTTTATCTCAAGCGAGGCTAAACATTAGACAGCTAGCTCACAGAATCTCTGACATCAATATTTTAATACATTTTGAAAAATGAATCACAGATTGGCCATCTGGGATTTCATGTGAAAATAAAGGTTGTTTTGAATGTGTTAACTTTTTGGAATTTATTAAACTTTCTCATATATTATTATGTTTTATTATAATTATTATTATTATCTCATTATTAGTATGCAGAGAAAATACTTGCTGGAGAGCCTCTTCAATTTTCAAATGACCCCTCTGCGGCTGAAAAATACAGAAGACAGGTGGCGTTGACACTCCTAAACGAGACAGGTATTATTTGTTTATTTCTGTCATTTTCACAATATCATATATTATTTCAATGATTAACAGATGAAACCCATTCCTAAATTGTATTGTTTTATTGGTGACCAGATGACCTCAGTGAGCTTTGCCACTATTGTGGGGAGAAGGATGCAGGGCAAGGAAGGACAACTGCCAAAAAAAAAAGAAAATGCTTGGGTAAAAATTGTATTAAGTATACATCTGTCATGATAGTATGCTATACTGTATTTCAGTTATTTATCTTAGAAATGTTGTTGCATTACTATGACTTCTGTTCCTACAGGTCCAGTGTGACGTGTGTGACCGATGGTTCCACATACAGTGTGCTAAAATGGTGAACCCCAGGAAGTACTTCAGTTGTGCTGCATGCCAGTTTGTGCCTCCAGTTTAAAATTCTACTCCATTTTCTTTTGCAAACATGCAAAAAAAGTAATAAAGTAATGTGCAAGACTTGCGCTTCATTGATGTGGTTATTGTGATTGTGTAGGTTTATTTACTAATTTTAAGGTACATGATAATCAAATGCTTCTGAAATGCACCATAATATAATTTTTTTAAATAATTATTTTGCTGTTTTGAAAAATAAAGTTTAATAAAATACAATTAAATATACTTAAAATCAAAGTCCAAGTTACAAGTTACGTGCATCGTGAAATATGGTGACCTGCTGTACCACAGTCACTGTTCTCATCACAGCTAAATGCACTTCAGGATAAGACACAGAAGGCATTAGATGTCAAAAGAGTGAATATGAAGAACAATAAGGATATTCTGTGTATAACAGGGGAAGGTAACAGATTATTTTAGCCCGTTAAAGTGCATCGTGATATATGGTGACCTGCTGTAGGACTACAAGGTTACTCTGTACATTATAAACATATCAGTTTATAATATGTTCTTATGTACATTTTATAGCCTATAATGCATGTAAAACACAAAGCTCATTTATGTTCATGTTTCTTAAATGGACAACGTTTAGAATTATGATTGCTGTTCTATTATTTGTGTAAAAGTGAATATATATATATATATTTATACATACACACACACACACTTACATGTTGGCTATAAAACAATTACCATGGCATTCACAATAATTCCAAATCCAATCAGTACACGAATTAAATGAACCTGTTTGTACAGTTCAAGCGGCGTGTTCGTCACTTCAGCACTCTTAACAGACTTTCAGAAAAGCCCGCTCACAGTAACGTGCACGAGAACAAAGCGCGTTATTGCACAAGATTAAAAAGCTGCGCTCGAGCACAAAGCGCATCCTCGCCCGAATTTACGCTCTTTGCGTAGAGAAGTGTCGACAGTGACAACAGCGCCTGCTGCGGTCACGAGTTAATGATGACAGAATTATCATTTTGAAGTTGAACCACTCCTTCAGGATCTTGTGTCCGCCCAACGGACATCATACACCTGATTATAAAAGTCATAGCACTGATTTTGATTTGAGCCCTCATTAATATGGGATTCCTTTTGTGCCAATAAGTACGAACACGAAATAAAAAAAACCAAACAAAAATAAACAACACGAAAGAAGAAATACACTTTGAAAACGAAAAAAATGAACTCCAATTGCAAACTTTTAACATACTTTCAAACAAACTGCATTCATCATCAAATGTTTTCTAATGATCCTTTTCGAAAATCATTGTTTATGAATACGATGCCCGAGATTTCGTTTGCGCTTCATTATTTTTCGTTTACACTGCAAAAAGTTACGTTCGGACTTCTGGCACAAACCTCTCGCGTGGGCGGGAGTTAACAGTGCTTTACTCTCATTGGCTAGTCAGATTTTGATCGACAGGTCCGTGACCTGGAAGTGGAAGAAGTCTTAGTGGCGGCGCGCAACTTTAGAAAGCGATCTGGAGGTGGACGGTGAAGTTACTTGTGATTAGTTACCTTTGTTATTAAACGTTTTTTTTTGCTACAGTTTGGATTGAAATGTACGGAGCCCGGCTAGTCTTTTTGCATAACCTTACATTTTTGGAAACATCTACTATTCATTTATCATTCTTAACAAGTAGTGCTGTTATTTTCCTCAAATGCGGTCAATTATGTAAATGAATAAAAGGAACCAGTGTTTAAATACATTGTACAGAATACTGTCTAGTAACTCTGTCTTTCTCTCTCTCTGTTTACCCTTATGTGTTAAAACTGTTGAGCGCAGATTGTTTATTCCTTATCATATGGTATGGACTGATTTGATTTAATTCAATATTACTTTGACTTGAGTCTACCTTATAAAGAGATCCTTTATATTTTAAGTGTCAAACACAGGATAACTATTAGTCTAAAGACACTCAAAAAAATCATGTGTAGAAATGGACAATTTGGATTTATTGACAACACAAAAACAGCCCAATTAGGGATATCCAGCCATACTTACGATGTGGAGATGCTGACCCACTTGCTGGAGAGAGGAGCTTCATCTATGGCGAAAGCAAAGTTTTCCAAATTTAGGGATATATGACAGAAGTCATTCATCTGATGTTTTATATGTCCCAAAATAATCTGAAAAGTTTTCTGTATAGCAGGAATATAGACCCTCATGTCATTTAATTTCTGTTGAACAAAAAATATGTATTTTGAGAAATGTGTGGTGTCCATTACATGGAAGGCTACTATTACAACTAAAACTAATAATAATCATATTAATAATACTAATTATTATTATACAATAAGGGCAATGTATTCTGGTTATCAACATTCTTCAAATTATATGTTGTGTTCTGCCGAAGGAGGTCACAAGTTTGAAACCATCTACATGTTTGTTTTGATTTTATGACCAACATAATTTCACTTCGATTCATGCTGTCCTCCGTTAGGGATATTTTCATGTTAATCATAAGGTCTGGCACAAAAGTATTTTTATGCTTTAATAAGATTTCCTGTGTCTCAGTGGTAAGAACATGGCGATTGGTTCGATCCAGTATATTGCACAACGTCAGAAACAAATGTATAATATAATGCAATGTTCGTCGCTTTCAAAGCATCAAAAATACTTAAATTATGTAAAGTTTGAATTCTCGTATGTATCGAGACAAAAACATGATCTTTCTGTATGTTTCCTCACTGGTAACCTACTCCCTTGCAAGCTTATAGTTTTTTGTAATAAAAGTAATCACTTGTTTTTGGGTATTGATTATTAGCAAACCCATGGATTTTACTACGGTAACCATGTTCTAAACAGTAGTGAAATAAGGGCTGTATGCTTCATGCAACATTTTAATAAATCCATGATTCTACGTTTAATAACAAAGGTAACTAATCACATGTAACTTCACACTCCACCTCCAGATCGCTTTCTAAAGTTGCGCGCCGCCACTAAGACTTCTTCCACTTCCAGGTCACGGACCTGTCGATCAAAATCTGACTAGCCAATGAGAGTAAAGCACTGTCGCTACCCGATCCGTCCCGGAAACACGATTTGTTCCGCGCATGCGCGAAAGTGCGTCTACTTCCGGTAATTAAGTTTTTACGACAGTCGACTCGATGCGTATGAGGCACGTAAATTGACAAAAGTAAAGCGAATGCAAAGAGAGGAAGACAACACGTGCGAGAGGGAGTGAATGCGCGCGAGAGGGGGCGAGTGTGCACGAGAAAGAACGAGTCTGCACGAGGAGCAAATGCGCGTGAGAGGGAGAGTCAAATGAGTGAGAGTGTGCGCGCGCGCAAATTACCAAATTAAAGAAACATTACTTTATTGTTTGATAAATTGTTTGAGATAAATCAAATTGTTTAGTTTTTGAGGTTTTATTTATTTTAGTATACGACCAGTGTTGGACAAGTTACTCTGAAAAAGTAATTAATTACTAGTTACTCATTACATATTCAATAGTGTAATTAGATTACTGTCCAAAAAGTATTTAGTTACTCATTACAAATTACTTTCTATATCCTACATCAACCTTGATTAGTTAAGTGATTCAAGGATAGACATGAAACGGCTTATTTAATTCATTAAAGAATAATATTATTAACTGACCAAAGTATTACAAATGTTAGAATTATACATTAAAGCACAGATTTTAAAGTAAGACTTTGAATTTTTAATGTCAATTACAGTATTGCACACGCATGTATTTCAAAAAGTATTTAGTTTAATTACATCAAAAGTAACTGTATTTCAATTACAGAAAACATGAGAGTAATCCATTACTTTACTTTTTCAAGGGAAAAGTAATTAAATTACAGAAAACATGAGAGTAATCCATTACACCCAACACTGTATACGACAGTTTTCCTCCATTAACCTATGACAATGCTCCATGCTGCGCATCCCACCAGTCATTCCCCAACCCCCCCCCCCCCCCCACCCCTGTGGAATATCTCCCTAATTCTGAGGTCTCAAGGTTGGCAAGTATGGTGTAAATAAATGTAATAAATACATAAATAACTTTTTCTGTGTGTTTCTTAAATGCAGACATTTGTTAAAATATTAGAAAAATTAGGTCAATGCCCTGTTCCTCAATCAGCAATTTAAGTAGATGAGTAGATGTTTGATTGTGTGACTGAGAGAGGCTGGGTGGGAGGTTGAGATTTAGTGAATGATTAAAGAAAATTAGGAACAAATGTATAAATAAATTGGATGAATTCTAAAAATCCTGCTTGTCAAGGGTAACCAGGTAAGAATTTAAATTATTTAATTAGGTTATCAATTTATGCCACATATTAACCTTGACATATTTTGCAACAAAAAAAAGGTTTTAAGAGAAACATATTCATTTTAAGTTTTATAGTTTTTCTATATATAAAGAAGTATTTTTATATATAAAAATCAATTTCTCATTCCTGACATATAATATTTTGTCATATTGTATTTTCTTGGAATCAAAAAATATAATAAAAAGCAACATAAAGATTATTAGAGAAAAACTACTTTCCACTCTTTACAGGATTCTTTGTGTATCCCTCCGTACGTTTCACCAAACCATAATAATTTGTAATGTGTTTAATGTCTTTTGATGTTAATTGCTCTTTTTTTATACAGAGTTTATTTAAAAAAAAAATTGGTATGGAGAAACAACTTTACTTTACTGCCGTAAATTGTTTCGAACAGAAGTAGACGGAGTCTCACGCATGCGCGGAACAAATCGTGTTTGCCGTAAATTATTTTCGCCGGAAGTAGACGCACTTTCGCGCATGCGCTGAACAAATTGTGTTTCCGGGACGGATCGGGTAGCGACAAGCACTGTTAACTCCCGCCCACGCGAGAGGTTTGTGCCAGAAGTCCGAACGTAACTTTTTGCAGTGTAAACGAAAAATAATGAAGCACAAACGAAATCTCGGGCATCGTATTCATAAACAATGATTTTCGAAAAGGATCATTAGAAAACATTTGATGATGAATGCAGTTTGTTTGAAAGTATGTTAAAAGTTTGCAATTGGAGTTCATTTTTTTCGTTTTCAAAGTGTATTTCTTCTTTCGTGTTGTTTATTTTTGTTTGGTTTTTTTTATTTCGTGTTCGTACTTATTGGCACAAAAGGAATCCCATACATTAACAGGTCTATGACAAACTGTTCGAGACAAGTTACACGCCCAAGAAAAAGAAGCCGGCAGGATAACAATAGTAATGCTTTGCATTCGCAAGCTCCTCTAATGAATGTTCATATTGGAACTACTGTAAGGACAGATGATATCTACTTGAATGAGAAAATCAAGAGTTTATTTCAAAAACATTGTTTCAAAAAACGAAAAACTGAACAACAGCATGTTTCGAGCAGACAAAGCTCTGTTTGAACTGTCATATTCAACCTCACGATGTCTCCATGTCTGACACTTTGATGTCTGCAATGCAAGGGTTTAAAGAGCAGAAGTCTTAAAGCTTCTCAACACAACTCTTCCCACATGGACTCAGTTTACAATCTTCAATAATCTCATCTGCACATCTGTTAAGAGTATTGTGCTGTAAAACGCTGGTGAAACTCTTGGATCTTGGCCAACACGATCATGAGCTTCTCTTTGGGAGGAAGAATCGTCATTCTGTAGGAAACACACATGCAAGGAATGATTGACAAATGATGAAGGATAAAACAAGCCCAAACTTGTGAACTGAAGCAGTCAGTTGTTGTGTGAGAACATGTGGAGCTCAGTTTCAGATGTCAGGTGTACCAAAAAGACCTGAAGTGGTAGGATCCCTCTCGCTGACCGAAGCCACTGCCAGGAACCAAACAGATGCCCGTCTCCTCCAACAGCTTCATACAATAAAACATATCTGGAGCTTCAGCCTTCTCCTGAAATCACAGACAGTGTGTGTGTCTTATGATAAATAATGTTCAGTATAATAATATGACATGATGATGGTCTGTGATTTGATGCTCAATCATTTAAAGGGATCCTCTTTTGTGAAAAACTGATATTGCTTTAAGAACACATGATGTTCACATATTTCACATGATTGCAGCTTTTAACTATAAAACAACACTAACGCTTCCCCCCCTACAAATAATGGGAGATGCTGGTCTAGTGGGTTAAACCACTGAACTGGTAAATCAAAGGTTGCTGGTTTGATCGCATCAGCCACCACCAGTGTGTCCTTGAGCAAGACACTTTACTCCATGTTGCTCCAGGGGGATTGTCCCTGTAATAAGTGCACTGTAAGTCGCTTTGGATAAAAGCGTCTGCCAAATGACTAAATGTAAATGTAAATGTACTGGTGAACACTTTGTGAAACCTGGTAGCTTGTGATAGAACTTCTGTTTTAAGATTTATGGCTTCAATGTTTCTTCATTTTTGTAAGTAGCTTTGGATGTACGTGGTTTATACACCCCTGAACAAAATCTTAAGACCGGGGGAAACATTACATGTATTTGCATTTCTGGCTGGTGGATTGTCACCAGGTTATAAATACTGCTTCAAAATGCCAAAACAAGAAACAGAGAGTAGGCAACTTACTGAAAACTTCATTTAAACTCAACAGGCTGTTCATCAGCTGATCAAAAGTTTAAGACCATAGCCTTAAAAAGTTAAAATATGCACAAATATATGTTCTTCATGTCATTGTTCTTCAGGCAGTAATGATCTCCTGATGGCAAAATGGCTTTCTCTCTTTGAATGTGGCAGGATTGTTGAGCTGCACAGGCAGGGACTCTCACAACGTGCCATCCCTGCCGAGGTTGTACGCAGTAAGACAGTCATTGCAAATTTCCTAAAAGACCCTGAGAGTTATGGGACAAAAGGTCAAGTGGTAGACCCCAAAAAAGTCACCTGCACTGAGCCGGAGAATCTGATGGACTGTCTGTGAAGACACAGGGCGATTCCTCAACCCAAATGAAGGCCCGTGCTGAAGCTGACTGCAGCCCAATAACCATATGACGACATCTGAGAGAGAGCAAAAAAACTCTTCTAAAGCCACGACTCTCTGATGAGAATTGTTTTAACTCATTCGCCGCCAGCCTCTTTAAAAAAAAGTTGCCAGCCTACGCCAGCGTTTTTTTAACATTTTCACCCCACTTTAAGGGCTCACAGTAAATTTTCTGTAAAGAATATATGGACAAACAATATATCAAATGAAAGAACAGAGTCTCAGCTTTTAAAAAAACGTTCTAGGTTCTTGGATTCTGTACATTTTCCCAAAGGTGTGCAATAGCGCCACCTGCTGTAAAACAGTACAAACACTGATTGCGGTAAAAACTCGTCTTTGGCGGGGAAGCGTTTTTTTAAAATGACGAGATAACTCGTCAATGGCGGTGAAAGAGTTAACCTGGCCGGTCCTGATGGCTTCCAATGTGATTGGCATGACAAGGAGATCCCACTGGAGGTGTTTTCTATGCAGCACAGTGTTAGAGGCTCCGTCATGATCTGGGGTGCCCCTTGATCTGGGCACTCACCCCATGATCTGGGGTGAGTGAGGGCCCTCGTCTGTGCAGTGATGACTGGGTCTTTCAAAAGAACAACACTGCGTTCACAACTGAGAAAGGACTTCTTTCAGGAGAGTAACGTACCTCTTTTGTTCCCCTGATCTAAATCCCATTGAGATGGTTTGGGGACGGATGGCAAGGGATGTTTACAAAAAAGGACGCCAGTTCCAGAACATGGATGCCATTCATGAAGCCATCTTCACCACATGGAGGAATGTTGCCACCAGCCTGCTGGAAACAGTGGTCTCAACCATGCCGAAAAGAGTGTTGTGATCAAAAAGAATGCTGGGGCTACACACTACTGAGTCCCGTTTTGACACTTTTAGTTCTGTTGTGGGAACTCAGTTTTTTGGGGCTATGGTCTTTGATCTGCTGCTGAACAGCCTGTTGAGTTTAAATTAAGTTTTCTGGAAGTTGCCTCCTCTCCGTTTCTTGTTTTGGCATTTTGAAGCAGTATTTATAACCTGGTTGCGATCTGTCAGAAATGCGAATACATGTAATGTTTCCCCAGCTCTTAAAATTTTGTTCAGGAATGTGTATAAATAAATCTTTATTTCATGTCATATAGTAGAAATGAAGAGAAGCTGATCTTACTTTGGCCTCTTGAATGGCTTTGGGTGGCAGGTGGATTCGAGGGAACGTGTACATGGCCCCTTGCACTGGATTACACTGTATACCTGGAATCTGGTTCAGGATCTCTTGTGTCATGTTGGCTTTCTCTGCCAGCGCAGACAACGTGTCTGATCGTTCCTGATAGCCACAGACAGAGAAAAGTCTTTGATTTACTGTGTTCTGATCTGAGAACAGGTGTTAAGTCAACTATGTGTGTGTGTGGCTGCAGTTTCACTACCTTTCAATATGTGGAAACTGAAATAATTACAGATTAAAAACACGCCCAAGGGAAACACAAGTTTGCAAAAACAGGTTTCACAAAACTGCAAGTAATATAAACATATATAACGAAATATAGACATTTCACGAGTTGGGACAGACAGTATGTGTTTGGCGTGCTGTCCTAAGGAGAGGGATCTGAGCTCAGTGATTCCTTCCAAACTTGACACAGTTCCCTCTTGTCCAGAGAGAGAGCTCATATCTGCCCAAACCCAGAGCATCCCCACTTATACTGTGGTCAAAACGGACTGATGGTGAGGAATCGGTTGTTGCTAGAAGGGATACAGCTGCGGCCGGAAGTGGTGCAAAATCTTGCCATATAACTGCAATAAATAGTAACAACAATACAAATCAAATCTGCGGTATTGAAGTGCGCATGCCCAGGGGAGATGGCTGTGTCCCTTCTAGTCTAAACTGTGCAGTGATGCTGGAAGAATGTAGAGAGAATAAAGGTAAGATGCATGTTTATTTGTAGGGGTTTTCTCCTGAGCTGATAGGATGATGGTGTGATTGTTTTTAGAAAGGCAGGAGGGTTCATTATACACAGGTAACGTGCTCCGCCCAAATGTGCTAATAAAACTAATTTCTCTTCACTTTTTGTCACAGTAGGTGGGACTATGAACTTGACATGAACACGAATTACCAGAATGACCTACCACTGAATAAAAAATGACATACAGTATCAGATGCATAACATTGTTAACTAGAAAAATCATTCTGCAATTTTTTGCAAATCTGTAATGGAAACCTACCTCTCTCTCTCTCTGTGTGTGTGTGTGTGTGTGTGTGTGTGTGAACCTTGATGAATGTGCTATAGGAGGGTTCATGAGGTTGGGGTGGATTGACCACTACATCCAGAAGAGCTTGTCCAGGCACTGGAGGACACAAACGCACTGACACCAGTTTAGTGAGCTGAGCTTTCACATCAGGGTCCAGATTTACCACCTCCATATAACCACCACGAAAACCACATCTGACAGAGAAAAACCACAAGACAAACAACTGCAGTATTACACCAGCAAAAACAAGCAACACAAAACACATTAATGCCATTGAGAAATGAACTCAAACAACATTCATTTGACCTGTCTGATCAGAGACAACACTGTCAACATCAAGAACAGCTTTAACATCTATTTCAATCAATAAATGACCACTGTATAAGCAGGATGATCCATGGCCCGCTGTGGGAGCTTAAACTCCTTAAATGCACAGCTAGCTGTAGATTATAATTTATATATCAGAAAAATATTTTTTAGCTAAGAAGACCATAGATGTGGATGTGAACAGTGTAACTATACCTACATTATAATAATACTAATAAACCTACTGAAATAAAACATCACAGTTCAAACTGAAAAAAGACAGAGCATTTAGATTTTTCATGTCTCCAGTAATTGGTGTTGTGTTGTGTAGGGACACTCACTCTCCCATGTAACACTTGGAGGTGGAATGAAATGAAGCCAGCTCAACTTTCTCTGAGTACCGTGGGCCCATTTCAAACAGAACCTTCTTAAAGGAGTGAAACTTGCACCCGTCTGCGTAAACATTATCCTGATAGACCTGGAACCACACGGACAGTGTTATCAGTGTGTGTTCATGTGTATGTTTGTGTTAATAACCAAACATTTAAATGACCTCATCAGCCATGAGGAAAAGTTTCTCTTCTGCAGCGAATCGGATCACGTCCTCAATACACTGACGGCTTTGCACCTGACCTGTCGAATGATGTCCAGAGTTTGTTAGGTTGTTTACATCTTGATGTTTTTGTGAGGAGTGAGCACGGTCGCACCTGTAGGGTTGCCGGGGTTGATGATGCACAACGCTCGTGGACTGCAGTGACTCTTTGCTTCCTGCAGGGCGCGACGTAACTCATTGACATTCAGACTCCAGCAGTGGTCTTCATCCAGATAATAACTGATCTGTACCGCACCCAACTCCGCCAGAGCAGCCGAATACAGCGGATACTGAGGGATTGAGATCATCACTCCTGTACGACATGCTCCTTCACCTGACACCAGCAACTTCAGCATCGTCTGACAAGTGCACACACACACAAAATCATGTTGTCTTTTAAACAAATGTAACGCATAACTACAAATAAGCTCTCCCTGTTAATCCAATACATTTACTTTCATGAAGTTTGAATTAAAGTGCAGCCGTAGCGTGTCAGAGGAGAAATGGTCCTCTCGGCTGGGTGTGTTTTCTCTCAAGGTTTTTTTCTCCGTCTATTCATAGCTGGAGTTTGGGTTCCTTGAGACTGATGATATTAGCTAAGGGTTCTGTAAATTCCCTCAACATGCTTTTATTACGATGTAGTCTTACTTTTTCAAAAATACCATGTACTGTACTTCACTTTCTTTGTAATTTTCCTCTTTTGTTGTGTTTTCCCCCTGTAGAGCTGCTCTGAGACAATGCAACTTTATAACAGCACTATATTAATAAACTATATGAATTGAAAAGGCAGTGTTTCATTGTCTTAATATGTTGTCTATGATTTTTCATTTACCACAATGGCATTACTGGCTCCTGTGGAGAGGTAAATGTTTTCAGGGTCACATTTAGTTCCTTCGTCTCTGCGTTCAATGTATTGAGCCACGTCTTGTCGTATCATTTCAATTCCCTGACTGGCACTGTAAGCACCTGAACCAAAAAAACACAAAATATCACTGTTAAAAGCTAGAAAATAACACAAACTTTTCAGTGGCAATTCAAGTCTTCGAGTTGTTTTCTGAGTCCATAATAACTTATTTACATTCCATTACATCTACTGTATATATTTGGCAGATGCTTTAATCCAAAGTGATAAACATATCACGTACCCAAAGATACATGTGTTTTTCAGTATGTGCAATGGAATCAAACCCATGAGATTGCCATCGCTGCTAAAAACCAGCTCTAACCCACTGAGCTACAGGAAAGATCTCCATTTTTAGTTCCATTATTATTTTCATTCAAACTTTTTTGTGATGGTGTCATTCACATCTCTGCATTTATAAAACGCTTTTATCCAAAGTGACTTACATGACATTATATTATACATGTGTTCTTGAGTTTGTGCAATCCTGGGATGGACCCCATGACCTTGATGTTACACCAGGTCTAACCACTGCGCTACAGGAAAACTGGTATCAGATGGTAATAATATGTTTCTATGACACACATAACCAAAACACACACACTGCATACTGCATGCTATACACGCCTGTCTAGAGCAGACAGACAGACATCACTAACAGCTGCCTGTCTCACATCAGCATCACTGCATCACTCACTCCATCATTGAAGACATGAAATGTGTCTGTGATTCTGAATGTATTAAATAATCGACATCATTTCAGATCAGTTATGGTTTTATGAAGTACCAAGACTTCCTCCTCCACACGCTTGTAGAATGCGTAGCGCTCGAGCTTTGGCATCTTCTGGAAATTTGCTGTCTTCAAACAGATCAGGGTAAGAGCAGAGCGCCAAAACCTGAGGAATAAACATGTACAGTATTTACAGTAAATACTGCTCAGAACACACGCACGTAGGCACGCACGTACGCACACACACACACACACACACACACACACACACACACACACACCTGTCTGAAGAAGGTTATAGGTCTCTGGCCCATGGCTTGACAGTCACCGATGTTTGCTTTAATCACCTCTGTGAAGGGCTTCTTTATTCCCTACACACACAGAGAGAGAGACAGAGAGGGAGAGAGGGAGAGAGAGAGGGAGAGAGGGAGAGAGAGAGAGAGAGAGAGAGAGGGAGAGAGAGAGAGAGAGTGAGGGGGAGGGAGAGGGAGAGAGAGAGAGAGAGAGAGAGAGAGAGAGAGAGGTTGAACAGATCTTTATTGTTACATTAAATCCAGGATTTACAACAGTAGTATTACCTGTATCATTTTATCTCAAAAAAAAAAAGAAAATCAATAAAAAAATTAAAACGTGAAAAATAGATCTGCATCATCAATAACACATAAAACCTCATTTATGCCCCAAATTTGTAAAAAACTATCAGCATTATTGATCAGCTTATAATATGTAAATTCAATTTTTATCCTTCCTTTTACCATATACTTAAACATCATTTCTACATCTGTTGAGCCACTTCCAAGCTCCTTATTTTTCCTGGTTTTCCACATTGCAAGCTTCGCTGTACCAATTAAATAATTTAATAAACACAGTTTTCCTCTATCAAGCACTTTGTATTTGAGTCCCCCAATAAAAACTTTTTGGGAAAACTCCTCATTAAAGCCCTGAAACCAACCATCAAGCAACTCGAAAAGACCTCCAAGTCTCAAACATCTTAAAAACAGATGTTCTATGGTTTCTTCAACACTACAAAAACTACAATCCCTCCCCATTGCTGGATTTAGGCGTGCTACATGCCTGTTCGTAGCTATCGCCCTGTGGATAAGCCTCCACTGCAGATCGGCTGTCCGCTTCTCGATGGGAGGCTTATACAGGACTCTCCACCTATCCCCAACTAGGAAGTCTGGCTCCATTGTCTCTGTCCACTTTGAGAAACTCTGCCGGCTGAGTAAGTCCATATGAACAACTTTCACTGTAACATACAGCAATGCTTCTTTTGTTGCATCTTCAAACTCTCCCAGCTGTGGCGTTTTAAAAGTCAGTATAGATCCTTCAAGCTCTTCTTGTTCTTCACTGACAGCAGGACTGATTTTCAACTTTGGAAAACCTCCTTTCCGCTGTTGTACATTCCCCCCAGCAACGAGGTTTCTGTAACTGCTCGGCAAAGCAGCGAAAATCTCATCTCTCAATTTTGAAGCAATTCTTATTGAGCACAAACCAGACAGTTCTTTAAAAGTGTCCACTGAACTCCATCTGCCATTGTCCAGTAAATGTCCCAGTTTGGTGACTCCATTCTTTACAAGAGTTCTCCGAATGCTTACTGATGATAAAAAACGGGTCTGAATCAACGGATTATGAAAGAGTGGTTCTTCATTAATCCAGTCCTCAAGCTCATTCAAGTTTCTCTCCACCTTTAAGACCTTAGTCCAAGCCTGCAACATTGATTTGTAGAAAGAAGAGAGATTGTCCATTCTCACCCCATCCATTTTTAGTAAAAACAAGTGTTTGTCAAGTCCAAAACTCTCAACCTTCTGCAGGAATGCACATGCCGTCGGTGTCCACGCTAAATCTTCTTGATAGAGAAATTTCTGCACAGCTTGCAGCCTGAAAGCGACAATTCGACTCTTTACGTCCACCAGTCCTTGACCACCTTCATGTACCGGTAAGTAGAGCACTGCAGCCCGACTCCAGTGTTCACCACTCCAGAAAAAGTCAACGATTTTTCTCTGTATGTTACAAATGAGTTCACTTGGTGGTTCCAGGACGATAACTTTGTGCCAAAGCGTAGACGCTGCCAAATTGTTTGCCACCAGAACCCTTCCTCTGTAGGATAATTGTGGTAATAGCCATTTCCATTTAGACAATCGAGTCACTACCTTCTCCAGCATTCCCTCCCAATTTTTTATCTTAAAACTTTCCTTTCCTAAAAAAACACCTAACACTTTTATGCCCTCCCTCCCCCAGATTAGTCCTCCTGGAAGTTTCGGGGGTCCAGTGTCGCTCCACTGGCCAATGATAAACCCCTCACTTTTCTCCCAGTTAACTTTAGCTGAGGAAGCCATCTCGTATTGCCTAATACTTGTTTCCAAAGCTATTACATCATTTTGTCCTGAAATACACACAGTTACATCATCGGCATAAGCGGACATACACACCTTGAAAGTTTCTTTTACACCTCTAATTGAAAAACCACCCAAACCTCTCCTTAATTTACATAGCAGGGGCTCGATTACGAGACTATATAATTGCCCAGAAAGGGGACAACCCTGGCGAATTCCTCGAGTGACCGCTACTGGGGCACTTATTCCCCCACCAACCTTGATTAACACTGATACATCAAAGTATAACAATTTAACATAAGAAATGAATTGATCGCCGATTCCAAAACTCTTTAACACATTAAAAAGATAGTCATGGTCTACCCTATCAAATGCTTTTTCCTGGTCTAATGACAAGACACCCAAATTAGAATTATTAATAACACCACAATCAATCACATCTCTTAGGAAAAACAAATTGTCCATTATTGATCGGTTCGGTACACAATATGTCTGATCTTTATGTATCAACAAGTTTAAAACATTTTTAAGCCTATTTGCAATAGATTTTGAAAATATTTTATAGTCTAGACATAACAAGGATACTGGCCTCCAATTCTTTAAAAATCCTAAATCTCCTTTTTTTGGTAACAGCGAAATTACTGCCCTCCTACAACTAACAGGAAGTACTTTATTTTCCAAACATTCTACTACAACCTCATAAAAATCTTCTCCTAGTATTCCCCAGAAATGTTTATAAAACTCAGCTGTTAATCCATCTATTCCTGGAGAACGCCCCATAGACAACTGCTGCACTGCTTCTGTTAACTCTCCATATGTAATTATGGCATCCAAGGCTTTACTTTTTTCTTTCCCCAACTGTGGTAAATCCTTCAGTAAATCTTTTGCACTGTCTGGATCACATTCCTCAGCACTATACAACACAGAATAAAAGTCCATCGCCAACTTCCTCATTTCAGCTGGATTTGTTATTATATTTCCATTTTGGCAACGAAGATGATGCATCTGTTTATACTGAACAGTCTTTTTTTCCAGATTAAAAAAATATGAAGTTGGGGCATCCATGTCTTTGATGGAACAAATCCTTGATCTTATAAGTGCCCCTTTCACTTGTTCTTGTAGCAGAAGTCCAAGTTCCTTCTTTTTCTTTTTTAAAAATGTGCCATTGTCCTGTGCTCTTTCATTTTTTGTCAAGTCCTCTTCCAGACACTCAATTTCCCTTTGCAAACTTTGTATAGTTTTTTTCATATTCATAAAATTACAATAGGAAACATTCTGACAAAACTCTTTAATTTGCACCTTGCCCACATCCCACCATTGACTAAGGTTTTCAAACTCACATTTTCTTTCTTTCCATTTCTCCCAAAACAACTTAAAACTATCACAAAAGAATGAATCTTTTAGCATTTTTTCATTGAAATGCCAATAATACCTTGGTTTTGAAGTTTTCTTTATATTGAAATCAAACATAATTAGATGATGATCAGAAAGCCCATTCGGCAACACTGATGCACTCATTACCCTATTTTCTACCATCTTACTTAAATAGAACCTGTCCAGTCTAGCCCCACTAACCGTATTTTCTACAACTTTAATCCATGTATACCGTCTCACTCCAATGTTCCTCCTCCTCCATACATCAATTAAATCATGCTTTCCCATTATATTAGATAATAGTTTACTAGAGTGACTATGTGGCTCTTCACCATTCCTATCAATTACAAAATTAATAGTACAGTTCCAGTCCCCTCCTAACATTAACCAAGTGTCATCATCAAAATTTTGAAGTGCTTTATCTAATTGATCAAATACTCTTACTCTTTCCATTCCATTATTTGGGGCATACACATTCACTAGAACAAAAACATTTTCTCCATACTTTATTTTTAGTAATAATACTCTTCCTTTTTCAATTTCTTCAGTATGTAAAATGTTTATATTCAACCCTTTTTTTAAAAGTATAGCTACTCCCGCACTATTATTTGTCCCATGACTTACTGCTAATTTCCCTTCCCACCATCTATTCCACTCAATTTCATTTTCCTCATTGCTATGAGTCTCTTGCAAAAACACAATATCGAGACGATTTAAATTTAAAAACTCAGATATCACTGCTAGTTTAGCCCTATCTCTTCCTCCATTTATATTTAAAGAGCCCACTCTTATGTTTTCCATTGATAGGTTAGAAAATAAAGTGGACAGAGACAGAAAGAGAGAAGTACAACACATCAAAAGAGTCACCCAGTGCATTTTTGCCATTACTTTTTAAAAAGAGACGCCCCTTTATTTTTCCTCAATTTTGTAATTAATTTCTTTAATCTAAACCTCTTTTGTTTACTCAGTGCATCATAACTTGCTGTACGCTGAAGTGTTTTCACTGAAAAAACAAATTTTTCCACATCTGGGAAAAAATCTCTCACCTCTACCACTTTACCAAATGTCGTGTCTAAAAAACCATTAATCTCATCCAAAGAGTACGTCTCCTCCATATTCTGAGAACCGATCTCAGAAATATCCGATAGAGTATCCTCATCCCTTAGTTCCTCCTCTCCAACCATCTCAGGACAAACCAACAACTCGTTCACCTCCATATTAACCACTTCGTTCATCTGAACCTCCTCACTTTCCTTATACACTGATCCAAGACCTTCCTTAAGTTCCACTACAGTCCTGTCAAAAATCATTTTTTCTTGTTCTACACCACTACAGGGTGCCACAACACTTCCCTCACTTTCTTTTGTTTCATTTCGAACCAATTGCTCCCCATTAGATTCATTTCTTGCCTCTGAAACAACAGCAGGGATTATTTTAGGAGACATTTGCATTCGATTGGATTCACTGGCCTCTGAATCCACATTCAGTGTGATATTATCAACACCACTAGCGTTACTGCCAGCCTTATGTGGACATTTAGACCTTTTATGTCCTACATCTCCACATTCAAAACACTTTAAACTCCCTGTACTAGCATATACCATATATGTCTTCCCTTCATGTGCAACTCTAAAAGACACGTCTAATTCTGGTTCTTTCAGAAACATTACTACCTGTCTCCTAAATGACATGACATGTTTTAGAGCCGTATTTTTGCATCCTAGTGGAATTTTTTTTATCGTGCTAGCAAACTTGCCGTACGATAAAAGTGCACGCTCTATTTCATCATCAGGGATAAATGGAGGAATGTTCGAAATAATTACCTTTCGAGTCGGATTAACTAATGGAGAAACAACAACAAACAGTCCACTTACCGAAATTCCGCTGCTTACAAGACGGTTAACCAAATTTTCCTCCTTTAGGAAAACCACAACAGCTCTGTTCATTCTTGAAGCTGACGAGATATTCTCGTATCCAACTTGTTCTCCAATTGATAGTAAAACTTCCTCCACTGCCACGCTCGATTCAACCTCGCACCTGACACCATGACGGAGCGATGGCGGCGCTTCTCCGCCCTCAGGCCGAGATGCCATCACAACTCCGTCAACAATCCTCCCTGCGCCGAGGCGCCAAATAAATAATTAAAACCTTTTCTTCTTAGTTCTCAATCTTAAACAACTCTCATAGGTCATAAGAAAGAAAGAAAGAAAAAAAATAGCTACAGCAGAAAACCCACTTTCACCCTCTACTCGTGAACGCTCTCACACGCACCCAAACACTCCAGAGAGAGAGAGAGAGAGAGAGAGAGAGAGAGAGAGAGAGAGAGAGAGAAAGAGAGGGAGAGGGAGAGGGAGAGGGAGAGGGAGAGGGAGAGGGAGAGGGAGAGAGAGAGAGAGAGAGAGTGAGGGAGAGGGAGAGGGAGAGAGAGAGAGAGAGAGAGGGAGAGAGAGAGAGAGAGAGAGAGAGAGAAAGAGAGGGAGAGGGAGAGGGAGAGGGAGAGGGAGAGAGAGAGAGAGAGAGAGTGAGGGAGAGGGAGAGGGAGAGAGAGAGAGAGAGAGAGAGAGAGAGAGAGAGAAAGAGAGGGAGAGGGAGAGGGAGAGAGAGAGAGAGAGAGAGAGAGAGGGAGAGAGAGAGAGAGAGAGGGAGAGAGAGAGAGAGAGAGAGAGAGAGTGAGGGAGAGGGAGAGGGAGAGGGAGAGAGAGAGAGAGAGAGAGAAAGAGAGGGAGAGGGAGAGACCGAGACAGAGAGAGTGAGAGAGAGAGAGAGAGAGAGAGAGAGGGAGAGGGAGAGAGAGAGAGAGAGAGAGAGAGAGAGAGAGGGAGAGAGAGGGAGAGAGAGGGAGAGGGAGGGAGAGAGAGAGAGAGAGAGAGGGAGAGGGAAAGGGAGAGATTTATTCCCTCTTAAGTGATTGAAAGGGGTGAAGGATGAAGTGTATAAATGAGCGTGTAACTGTCTGATCCGATCTGTCTCCACTGAGGGGGTCTTGTGATAAAAAGGGGATGTATCACAGAGGGGATTCACTAAGATCAAAACACACAATATTTTCTGGCATTTACAGTATATATGACATCAGTCTTACTATCATCAGGCTCCACATTTACTCTGCTTCACAAGCTCAACTCAAATCATCTGAGAAGGGTCAATAAGAAGCCAAAAACAGAAGCGTCTAGTCCTAAATTAATAAACCGTGTTAAAACAATCAGCATTGTAATATCCAGTGGTCCTAGCAAACTGAGTCATGTATGTTGAGTAAGTTCCTTGAATAATGTGATAAACTGATGTTCAGACATGTGAACAGAGGGACATTCGCTCCTTTCATTATTTAGAGATTACAATTCATATGATTACAGTAAAAACTCACTCACAGAAATAAACAAAATCTAAAGAATCTATAAAGAAATTATTAAGAATTAATTTTTGACCTTTGCTCAAGTTTGAATATTAAACAGACTGATAAACGTGTAAAAAGAGGAAACACGTGTGAGCTTCAGATAAGAGATGTCCGCTCTCGTGACAAACTGTTCACACACTTCCAACACAGAAAAGAAAAAAAGAAAACATCGAAACTAAATGTTGTGTGTGTGTATAGACGGTGGGAAAAGCAGATTATTTAAATGAAAATGAATAAAGTTTTCATTTGAAGCGGTCAGTTTCACAGTTCTTTATTCAGATGAGCTGCGCGTGTGTGTGTGTGTGTGTGAAATGAATGAACACTCACAGTCTTGAGCTCTTTCTCGATCTGAACGGCTCTCTGGACGATTGGACCCCTCACAGCGTACTCCACACATTTAACTTGAGGATTCATAGTGTCCAGCGTCAACACTTTCTCATGATCTCTGACGCCGTTTACACTCATCTTATCTGTGTGTGTTCCTCTGTTCCTCACCAAACACTTCTGCTGCAATCCTGAACACGAACACACACCCGCGCGCACGCACACACACGCACGCACGCACGCACGCACAGAGAGACAGACAGACAGTACACTTTTATTCAGTGTGTGTAAATTAAGGGTCTTTTTCTCTTGACCACAAATGCTGCCAAAACACACTTGAGTATATTTTGTAAGTTTGTTTGTATTGACTTTTATTTCTGAGTCTAATCCCTTAAAGAACAGTTTGATGTCATTTACTTTAAAACATGCTTACTGTAACTGTGCATTTCTCTTCATTTTTTCTGTGGCTGTATATTTGTTCAACAATGGACAGAAGAAAAAACTTCCAAATTTTCACTTTTTAAAGTGAAATTTGGAAGTGTTGCCTTGTGCCACATCATTTACATTTATGCATTTGGCAGATGTTTTATCAAAAGCGACTTACATTACATTATATACACATTTGTTTCTAAGTATGTGCAGTCCCTGGGATCTCTTACTACTGAGCTACAGAAAGCGTCAATGTATTTCAGAATGATAAATAGATGTCTGTCTTTTAAGTATTAGATGAACTTGTGTTTGAATTTGTCAAATTGTCTGAATTGTTGTCCTTCAGAAACCTTGTATCTTCATATTTCATAATTTTTTCTTTTTGTACATAAATCATTGGACTATTTTATTCACTCGTTATGTTTGTCACCGGTTTTTGCATACATGTTATCAATAAACATGTTAATCATATGGACATGTAAGGTTTGAGAAGGACAGCAACAATAAGTTATTTCATGTAGTGAAACTGAAATCATTGTAATTTTATTATTTTACTTTGTTATTTAATAATTCCATAGACTTAAAACAAAAGCTGGTGTAAAATCCATTACAGTTTCATTTGAAACACACAAATATCAATCATTTATTCCAAAATTAATTTATTAACATTCACAATTTGATCAATTAATTCAAGGAAGCAAGGATGTTTTTTTATGAAATTGTTAGCTCATTTGGGCTTTTACGTAATAATATGTTCTGCTGCTGTGACTTTCATCATGTCTGTACTGTTGACATCTGAAGTGCTTGTATTTGATTTAACAAAGCATTGATGATCATCTGATGGGTGATGGATAATGATGCTCTATACACATTGATCTTAACAGGGAATCTTATTCTATATTATTTGTTTTCATCTGTTTGAGATTAAACATCTGAAATTCCTTGGCAACACACGGTGAGAAGAAATTGTCTTGCAAATAAAGCACATTTTGAATTACATTCAATCTGAGGAAAGTAAAATACAAATAAAGTGTTAAAATAGAGAACTCTTTACGATCTTCTTATATTTTACTATTTTAATTTAGACTCAGTTTGCAACATCACAGCTGAAAATGCTTTGGCAAAACAAATTTACAGTTTTTCTCATGCCAATAAAGCACACAAACACATTGAGACAGACAGACGGACGTACGGACAGACAGACAGAGACAGACGGTCAGGCACACAGACAGACAGACAGACAGACAGAGACAGACAGACAGACAGTCAGACAGACAGACGGTCAGACAGACAGACAGGCAGACAGTAGGTCAGACAGACAGACAGACAGACATACAGACGGTCAGACAGACGTTAGGCAGACAGACAGATGGTCAGACAGACAGACAGTAGGTCAGACAGACAGACAGACAGACAGACATACAGACGGTCAGAAAGACGTTAGGCAGACAGACAGACGGTCAGACAGGCAGACAGACAGACATACAGACGGTCAGACAGACAGAGAGACAGACAGACAGATGGTCAGACAGACAGACAGACAGTAGGTCAGACAGACAGACAGACAGACAGACAGACATACAGACGGTCAGAAAGACATTAGGCAGACAGACAGACGGTCAGACAGGCAGACAGACAGACATACAGACGGTCAGACAGACAGAGAGACAGACAGACAGATGGTCAGACAGACAGACGGACAGACGGTCAGACAGACAGATTGAGACTTTAGTAGTGAAGAATGAAAGTGATGTGCTATAAGTCTTGTGTTGTGTTTAGCAGGGATGATAAGACACATTAAACGTGAGGTTTACTCTACCTTCAGTGATCCAGACGTCAGTATTCCAGCTCTTTTCTTCACTCCCTCTCTCACACTTTGACGTTGAATAAGAAAATCTTGTGGTCATGTGACATCACGGCCACACATGTCATTCAGTTCTATTGGAGGAAGAAGTCTGAGTGACTTGGATCGAGTCTTCTGGAGACATCAAACATGAGCGTGGATGACATTTGATCATGCTGGCCATGTGATGTGATGTGACCTGGACGACATTGGGCTATAAAGAAAGTGCTGCTCTGCAAATGAGTTTCTCATTTCACTGTGACAAAATGTACAAATGCCTCAGTGCGTCTGTAAAATGTGCAGTCGTAACACAAGTCGTATTTCGCGTCACCCTCCCCAGCTGTTACTTAAGAGTGCTTGCTTTCTAAAAATAACACACCAACAAACAAACACACACCACATGACAAGACATGAAAGAGATCAGAACGATTCATTCACAGTGCTCAAAGGACCTGTTATGGTTTCTCACTTGTGTAAGCAAAGAAATCTATTAGTGAACACCCTTGACCACACTAATCACACAAATGAATTTCAAGGCGGGAATAAGACTGGTTTGTCACACACTTTAGATTGTCACACATTTCATTCGGATGAATGATGTATGCAGTTGATAAAAGACCCACTTACTGTTTCCATGATGTTCTCCAACATAAATGTGTTGTAGTGTTTTTTCTGTTCATAATGTTTATCTGTAATCAGAAGACCTGTCATTGACTTTATTGCTTGGTTTGCACTTTAACATCTTCAATGTCTCTTTTTGGCATCATGTTGCGGACAATCTCATAAATCCCCTTGGAGGAATGTTTAAAAGTTCATCATATAAAACTGTCAAAAATTCCTTCCTGTCGTGCAAGGCTAATGAATGTTAAAGTTTAAGATCAATGAGAACAATACATATACTTCCACTTTCATACACGTCCGTATGATGTCTACATCAATTTTACATTTAAAAATGAAGTCAAATACATTTACATTTAGTCATTTGGCAGACACTTTTATCCAAAGAGACTTACAGTGCACTTATTACAGGGACAATCCCCCTGGAGCAACATGGAGTAAAGTGTCTTGCTCAAGGACACACTGGTGGTGGCTGCTGGGATCAAACCAGCAACCTTTGATTTACCAGTTCAGTGGTTTAACCCACTAGACCTATACACCATTAAATACCTTGAGAGTAAATGTGTAGATGCTGAGTGTACAGGTCTTTGCATATGCGTATTCATCATCCTAAAACTTCATCACACACAGAAACCTTACACAGAAGAGTCTGATGCGTCAAGATTTTGGTAACGTTACCAGAATGTTGAGGTACCGTCTTTGATCCCGTATAAACAGATTTGTTATGGTCCACTCTAAGAACGCAATTTAAGATCCACAAATGATCCACAGTTCAGTGCTGGGCCATAATGTGATGTCAAATTACATGTATTCATTTGGCCGACACTTGAGTGACTTACAGTTGAGGTAAACAACAGATGATGAGGCAATAAGTAAGGCGATATTTAGGAGAAGTGCCAGTTATACAACAGTAAGATGGTCCAACATACAGTGTTAAGTAGAGAAAGAATTGAGAGAGAGTCAAAAGTACCTGAACTCTTGCCGTGAGACTACTCTAAGACTACTCACTTCTCATGATGATGGCCAGCGGTCAACAGCAGAAATATTGGTACAGTTGCTGCATGTTCAAATGATCAAATGAAAGCCTACAGCACGCAATTGGCTGAAATCAAAACTATGACTTAAACGCAAAATCATCAAATAGTTAAAAACTTTTCTGTAATCTAAATTCAAATAGCACAAGCAGCACACAAGTATAAGTACATAAGTCAATCAGCTGAATTGTACTTAAAAAGCTTTTATATCATAAACAGGAAAGCGGGTAGGAAAGCGGTCAAATAAATAAAAGCATAAAAGCTGCTAAGTGCGTCTGGAAGAGAGCAATCCCTGACAAAGGGAGGTGATGAGATCCTGTAGTTGGTGATGGCTTAGATGCCGTTCCACATGCGCCGTGTGTAACTGCTGTCCATGAAGTCATTATGGATTTCTAGGCATGTGCGCACTTTGCCTCTTTGATGGGCCGTGACAGTTTGGGTCTTGCTGCTCTTAGTGTCACCTTGTCCCCTGCTCTGAAGCTGAAGTCCCAAGTCTTTAGAAGCGCAGTCTCTGCAGTCAACACAGTTTCTGGTTGGGGTGTGTGGTGATGGTTGTGGAGACAGTGACATCATCGACACAGATGAGGCTCAGAAGCTGGTGCAGAAGGTCCGAAACGTGCAGATGAAGGTACCTTAAAGTAACGGTTTGCTCTCCTGATCTCAACCTTGTTGCAGTTTCACTGGATAGTAGACTCGGAGCATGGTTTGTCCATCACAGTCTCTGGGTGCATGTGCTGGAGATATGATAGAATCGGGCTTATATGGTCAAGCAGTTTATCTGTGATGGCATCACAGCAGTAGCACGCAGCGGCCAATCCGGATCCAAAACAGTGCTATTGTTATGTGTTGTTGTATTGACACCGTTCTGTAGAACATATGGAAATCAGATCAACAGTTGTACTGGTGAACCGCTACCAGACGCTACTAAAATATAAAACCAACACAAGAAACACCACACAAGTTGATCTGCAGGAGACGATATGCCACGGTTTGTTGCGAGCGTCAGGCCTCCAGACCTCAGATCCCGGTGACCACCAGAAGAGAAATCCAAAGGATAGACATGAAACAGCTTTTTAAATTCATTCAAAGAAATTATAATAACTACATAAATGATTTTGTTAACTGACCAAACGATACAAATTTGAGAGATTTTAGAGTAAGACTTGATGAATTTTGATGTCATTTCCACTATGGAATTAATGAAACAGAATTTAGTTCAATGACATCAGATGTAATTATAATGAAATTACAGAAAAACAAGAGTTATCCCTTACTTTACTTTTTCAAGGGAAACCCATTACTTTGTAGCTAGTTACACCCAACACTGACTGATATGACAATATGTGTCCTGTTATGACCTTTTACAAAGTCTTGATTTGGTTGTTTCAGAATTGTCTAAGCCCTTTTCCTAACCACAAGCTTCAGTTTCTTTGCAGTAAATGTCAAACGGTAACAACGCAGTCAGTTTATCCTCATCAATTTGAGTCAGATAATGAAAATACATAACTTTGCAGATCTTTTTATGCTCAAACTGCCACATTACACATGAACTAAAGTTAAAAATGTGAAAAATAATCATACCTGGTTAATCATGGAAGAAATTTTTTTTAAACCCTTTTGTCCAATATTGAGCTATGTGTGTTACTGAATGAGGAGAAGGTGTTTGTTTCAGCAGCAGCGTCACACATTATTTCTCAATCGCTCATATCATCTTCACTGCGTGTGTCTATCTTTCTTTGCTCAGTGTGACATGTTCAGTTCGTTCAAGAGACAGACATGATAATGAATTCCCAAAATAAAAACAAAATCTAGCCAATGATTATGAATGTTAGTGAGCTAAAAACAGTACATTTCACAATCACAAATCCTTCAATTATTCACCGAGCTCCTCCGGAGGAGATTCTCCACATCCATAAAGAGCTTGACGTCTAGAGATCATTCCCATCATAACCAGCTTTCTTCAGTCAAAGAGTGTCTGTAAGATACAAGACCGTTTCTCTTCTCTTGAGCTGAAGATTGTTTTTGATAGTCAACTCTGAACATCACGCTCTTCCTTCTTCTTGTGATCGCTTCTGTCTCAGTTAAAGGTCAGGTCACCTGCTGAAGCCCTCAGTGAACGTCAGTAAATCACCACAGAACTCCTGTTCACCATCACACACACTAATAAAGCAATAAGATTTCTTTATAGTAAAACAGTGGTTTCCCATTCAGGGCTTAACCCCTAGTCCTGGACTAAAATAACTGAAAACAGCTTGCAGTGACATATCTTAAAATACATTGGCAGTGCAATTGTTTTCTCTCAAAATGCACACATGTAATGTTTTTTCTAAAGCATGTTTGTAAAAACTACCTAAATGTCATAATTTAACTAAAGCCTAGTCCTGGATTAATATAAAACCCTGTCCACGAAACCGCCCCTAAAATTGCTTGCCTCCCATGATGCAGCACAACAAAGACACCAGTCAAATCCTGTAAGGTTTAAAATAGTGGAACAGCATGATTTGAATACAAATGAAAGATTCAAATAAAAGACTCTTGTGATTAGACACAAAACATGCCATACGTCAGTCTCTGAGTAACATGTTATTTATTTAAACTACAAACTAAACCCCATTAGTGTGTTCAGAAATTCACACCCAGTTCATCCCTGACATGAAATTAATTCCAACAAAAACTTACATATAACACACGCATGCACGCACGCACGCACACACACACACAAACACATACACACCCACAAATGTCACTTCACTGAATACTTCTTAATTAGGTTATCAAATTATTACCGTACAATCATAGCAAGTTATCCAATTACCTTATGATCCATCATTTACAAAAAATGACATCAAATAATAACAAAGAGCAGTATTTATAAGCGTCACACCTACTGTAAAAACTCATCTAATGTTCATCACCAATCAAATCAACATCAAATCAACAATAACAAATGTCCATTAAGGGAATTTTTTAATGTGATTTGTTCAGTTTAATTTTGACTCATATTGAGTTCAGCAATTAAACAGTTGTTTTAAGAGGCTTCAGTACAATGGCTATATGTCACTGTATGTAGACAGATGCAGTAAACAGTTGTCGTGTTCTTTGTATGTTGTGTGTTTGTAAATGTTTTCTTTTTGCTCATCAAGGACAAGCGTTCATGTATTTATTTACAGAAGGTTTATTAATCAGAGGAAAAAAAGGGAAGAGACAGCAACTGTGTGACAGTCACGCAAAACTTTAAAGTTCATTCATTACAAAAAACAAAAATCAATAAAACATTCTTTTAAACATTTTTACAGACCACAGTTTTTTAGAAACATTATAGTATCTCAATAATTTCCCTACAAAAATAAGAAATGTTTTGTTAACAAACCTTATGACAACGATGAAGTAAATACTGCACATATTAAAATAGTTTATCAAGTGCAATATCAATCAATTCATATCAGCGAGTCATCACATTTACCATCTGTTTAAATAAAGCCAGAGATTTTATTTTTGGTTTTGAATTGAATTTTATGAATCACAAACTGATTCAGCTAACATTGATATCATAGGAGAGAATAAACGCAAATAATAATTTAAACTATAAATTAAACAGTTCACATCAATCAAACAATGAAGATGCTTCTTGGACGTGATTCATCTGCATCTCAGTCAGTGCATTGTCAGAAGGATGGATATATACTTTAGTTATCGAGAGACATAATGAACATTGATGTGTAAGCAGAAGAGAGAGAGTTTGGTGTTTACTGTAATGACATCTAATGTGATCACAGCGACTGATCAACTGTAACAAATGTTTTCTACACATTAAACAGCTTTTTATAAACTCGACTTAATGTTAATCATTATAAACTTAATGATGTCATGTAAAATATTTGATAGAAATGATCATTAAAAATCACCATCATGTTCTTTTTAATCCAAATGTTTCCTTCTTCTTTGAAATGTTTGTTCTATATATTTTGAGTTCGGCCCCACATTCACGGCACTTAAACCCTTGATTCTTCATGAAAGATGAAGTGTCTGATTGTGATTCAGGTAAAGATCTGATGATAACACACCATCTCTGAACATCGGAACAGTTTCACTTCATTCAACAGAAGGAAGGAACCGTACAGCGTGTGAAATATTGCACATGTCTGATTGCTAAGAATCTAACACAAATATATATTATAACTGTCTTCTGTTTATTTCTGTATATTTGTGATCATCAGAAGCTGTGCGGACGTGTGTCCCTCATACCAACATCCATATGAAGTGTTGGATACGTGGACGTTGACATTCCTGCCTGATATTGTAAGAGAGACTCTACATGAGTCTACAGCACGGCTCTTTGGTGTTGCTCGTGTCCTCCTCCTCCGGCGCTCTCAGCTTCAGCAGCGGTGGATCTCCACTCGATGGAGTAAAGTACACGGCATCAGAAGCGCTCTCGTCCAGCTGTTCTGATGCAGGAGACTCTTCTGTGACGGGCTCATTGCCCCGGGGGTCAGCGGACACAGGTAATGGAGGAGCGGGGTGTTTCTGCAGTTTAGCCGCGGCTCTCTGTCGTTTGAGATCGGCGAGCGTTTGGTGAGATCTCTCTCTGCTCATACTGTCTTCGTCAAAGGTGAGCTGATAGGAGGCGCTGCGGTCCCTGCGACCTCCACTCTGGCCCTCTCCCGGAAGTGAAGATAACGCTAGCACGCTGCCGTTGCCCAACACTGAGTCCTGTGCTCCATTCTGCCCTTCAGCCGCCTGTGATGAGGAGATGACAGGTGAATGAAGACCAGACACCTGCAGAAGGAGAACGAGAGCCTCGGTCACTCAGACATCTCTTCAACATCTATGTGTTTATTAGGGATGTCCCGAGTCCATATGGGGGTCATTTATTACACTCTCCATCACTTATTCTCCATTCAACTGTCTGCGTTAGGAAAAAAGCAGCCATGTTCAATGTCTGCAGCACGAGCATTCAGCGAGGCGCCTTAACAAAAGAGATTCATAAATACTGACAATTAAATCAGAACACAGCAAGTTTACTCACATGACGCTCTGGGGAATATCACAGTAGTTTTAAGCCTCATGAGAATAAACTCCTGCTCTTGAAGTACAGTTCATTAATAAATGAGGTTTTCATGTAGCGCCGGCGCTCCAGTCAGTAGAAAAGAATGAAAATATAAAAATGACACCTAAGGGAACTGCTTGGATTCATTCAATATTTCTCTTAACACACTGCACAGCTTTAAGATTCTGCATACGAATGATCCTAGCGGTTTAAGAAATGGAACTGAAGATGTCACCAGTGCAGCATTGAGTTCTGCATCCGTCTGTCTGTCTTCATCATCATCCAGAGCATCCGTCTGTCTCTCCTGCCACACCATGGCTTCTTTCTGATGTTCTCTGCGGTACAGACTGCTGCGTTCATTCACGCTGCTGCGTCTCACCACTTTACTGCAAACAACAGAAAACAAATCATCTCCTTCACATACCATACTGGAATAGATGACATGATGCTAAAAGAAATTGTAGCATTTTTATTTCTTGATAGGAGAATAATGTGTTAGATTTCATGAATACTGCGCGATTACAGGAGCAGAAACACAAGTGCACTCAACACTCAGATGATGTTCTTCACTCCATCTGATGTGTGTTTCATCAAGTGTTACAGTGACATCATGCTCAAACACACACACACACCAGAAAGACGTTCAGAATGACAGGAGGTCAATTGTTTGTGTTTCCTCTTTTCAATCACAGTTTCTTGACCTTGTCAGAAAAGACACAGGACGCTTATGGATGCCAAACAAGTCGATCTAATAGCAGTCTTGAATGATCTACTGATGGCAGGCCAGTTGTTTTCATGACTATGACGTGTTCTAGATGTTCTCACCCTCTGCTGCCGGCGCTGGACACTCGTCTCTGTAGATCGCTCTTGTGTTTTTCCTGACCCTTCATGATGGCGTCGTGTTTCTGTTTTAACTCCATTATTTTAGCCCTGACCTCCTCATCACCACAAACATCTGCAACACAACAACAAACCGTCACGTTCTGTCATGACACTCGTGCTGAACCCGTGGGACTCACGTGTGTGTCTTACCCAGAGGAGTCTCGTCCAGTCCAGACCTGGCGTTTAAACTCGCACCGTTGGCAACCAGGAGCTCAACCATCTGAATCTATGACACAAACACATTTCATTCTCATGTCTAGATGTCACGCTGGGGATTTTCGAGCTGTTTCACAGTATAAAGAAATGCTGCTTCACTTCAGATGTGTGTCTGCGCTCACTAAAGGTGTAACATGTTCTCTAGACAGTTCACTACACACATCATCTCACATCTGACCACACTATGAAGGTCTAGAATATGCATTATTAAAAAGAACAAAACAGACAGACACAGTTCAGCTAACATGTGTTTCTGGTGATCACTACTTTACAACAGTGCTAATTACATGACGTGGACAGCTTTATTCAACAGGATTTATTTATTTATTCAAAAATCTCATGTCTGTCTTTGTGAGTATCTAAGCAAAGATCATGACAGTTATGTCTTAAAGTGATAGTTCACCCAAACAATGAAACTTCTGTCATCATTTGCTCACCCTAAGGTCATTTCATACCTGTATAAATGACTTTGTTCTGATATTTAGAAGAATGTTAGTCATTTTCAGTTCTGTGACATCATTGACGGCCTTAGTAAGAAGAATTAAATGGTAGTCAAAGGTGCCTGACAACTCTTTGTGTTCCTAAATTCTTCCAAATATCTCAAAATGTGTTCAACACAACAAACAAATATACAATATTTTATTTCCTACTTTCATTATGGATGATGTCCCAGAACTGAAAACTACTAGCATAGGGTTAGTTTATCTTTGGATGAACTGTTCGATTAAGTCCAGCTGCAGTACTGACCTGTCCCCAGCAGGCGGCAGCGTGAAGTGGCGTCCAGCCATCATTGTCTCGGTCATCAGGAGAGACTTTATTCTCCAGCAGCAGTTCACCCACAGACACGTATCCATTAGCAGCGGCTATGTGCAGCTACACACACAAGAACACACTCAGTGTTGAGAGATGAAATATGAAGAACACAGATGACTTCATGTTGACGTCTCTCACCAGACTCGCGCCCTGCTCGTCTGTCAGGCTCAGATCTCCAACGTTCTCCAGCACCTCACGCAGGTCTCGCAGCATCTCGCTCTCTTTAGCTCCGCGACATTCATCGATCCGCTCCTGAGTGATTCCTGAACACAAACACACATGAACATGACAATATTGCTGGCTAGGTTCTTCCTTTGTGGATTCTGGTTTTGTGAATGTGAGACAAGAGTGCTGATGATTAACAGAAATACATTCATTAAGAAAGAAATGAGTGTATTAGTAAAATCAAATGTATGAGAAGATTAGCTCTTGATGTGCTGCAGTAGAAAGTCAATCAAACACAGTAACACTAGCACAATAAATCTGTTTATATATTCAGTATAATCTCTTCACATACAGTAGGTCACTCAACACATCTAGCATTGTGTACAAACTGAACTCAGCAACTAGATGTTCATTTAAACAGTGAAGATAATGATGATCTGATCCTCTGCTGGATTAGTAAGTCTACCTGCTTACAAAGAAATGAAGGGTCTATCATTTTTATTGTAGGTTTATTTTAACTGAAAGACACAGAATATAAACAAAAAAAATGTATATAAAAATTATAAATTGATTTGCATTTCGGTCAGTGAAATAAGAATTTGATCCTCGAACAAAACAGAACTTTGTACTCAGTGGAGAAACTCTTGAGGTCAGATGATAGTTGCTCACCAGGTTTGCACATGTGACAGCAGAGATTTTACTCAACTTTCTTGGCTGTTGTTTTAGCCTCCACAGATGATCTATAGGACTGGGCTCTAGAGACATTTAATGTGCCTCTCCTTAAGCCACTCTTTGGTTGTTTTGCGATATGTTTTGTGTCTTTCGTGGCCTAATGGTTAGAGAGTCGGACTTGTGAACAAAAGGTTGCAGGTTCGATCCTCAGGGCCGGCAGGTTACGATTTAGGTGCCCTTGAGCGGAGCACCTTACCCCTACTTGCTCCCCGGGCGCTGCAGTGATAGCTGCCCACTGCTCTGGGTGTACGTGTGCTCACCACTTGCTGTGCGTGTGTTCACTACTCACTGGATGGGTTAAAAGCAGAGGTCACATTTCGGGTATGGGTCACCACTTTCTCACGTTAAAGGCACATCCACGACCCATCTTCAGTGATCTAGTTAAGGGGAGGGTCTCGTCCAAGATTTTAGGGTACAGTGGCCCGTCCCTCAGCCCCTCGATGCTGTGAAGTCTTCCTGTGACCGTAGCAGATAAAGCCCTAAAGCAGAATGTTCCCACACTGTTCTTCTCTGTAGGGACGGTGTTCTTGGGTCAACATTTCTCTCACTCCAAAAATGTTGTCAATTTTGGTCTCCCAGTACTTTCTCCAAACCTTCTGTGAATCCTCTTGATGTTCATCTTCAAACTTCAGACGGGTCTTCTTGGGCACAAGGACTTTGTGGGTGCTTCAGGATTTCAGGCTATTGTGTCAAAGCACGTAACCAATGGTTTGCTTGCTAACTCTGGTCTCAACTGTCTTGAAATCATTTAACAGGCTTCTTCCGTGTAGTTCTGGGCTGAACTTTGACCTTTCTCATGATCATCTTTACTCCATTGGGGAAATCTTGGAAGAGCATTTGATAGTTATTATCTCACCAAGCTTCTGTCTGTAGCCTATTCAAGGTTTGTGCAGGCCTACAATCTTGTCCCTGACATCCTTTCAAACCTATCTGGTCTTGATCATGGTGGTGGAGAGGTTGAAGACACAGATTCTGTTGTTATATACACAACGAGCTGAGTTAGGAGCACTTTCTTAAAGTGACAGGACTAATCTGTGGTTCATATACACACATGACCAATCTGTGCAGCCAGAATTCTTGCTGGTCATCTGTAGGGAATCAAATACTTATTTCACTGACTGAAATGCAAATCAATTTATAACCTTAATATTCATTTCCTTCCCCTGATTTGGTTGATATTTGGTCTCCGATCAGTTAAAATAACCCATCATAAGAATACTAGACCCTTCATTTCTTTGTAAGCAGGCAAACTTCAGCAGGGGATCAAATCATTATTTCCCTCATTGTATACTGTATAAACAAACACACATCTGTTCAGGTGAGGTGAAAGAAGTCTTTATTTTCACACATTTAGATACGGGCTATCGTTAGCCACTCTCACCAGCCCTTCACTTAAGTGAAAGTGTTGCCAGATCTTCATAGAAAAAACTGCACACTAAGACAAGCCCAAAATAAATCGTTCAAATTCAAAAAGTCTATATTTAATAAGACCATAAAACTCTCAAATATCTGCAATAACTGTCCATTTTATTAACATCTAAAGTGCCGAACGTTACAACGAGCAAAATGAAATATATTTCTTCTCATGTTTGTAAAATATGGGATTTTGTCTCAGTGTAAGAGAATAAAGTGTACATGATGACAGACGCTCACCCTGATCAGCCATCACCATCTCTATCAGCTCTAGAGTCGCCTCGTCCTCACACAGATCATACGCCATATTCCCATCTGCATTCACTGCCAACAGAGCAGCACCCCTGAACACACAAACATCATCACACACAACACATCACATCACACACACAACACATCACACACGCACACACAACACATCACACACAACACATATCATATTCTCATCTGCATTCACTGCCAACAGATCAGCACCCCTGAACACACAAACATCATCACACACAACACATCACATCAAACACACAACACATCACACACACACACACACACACACACACACACACACAACACATCACATCACACAACACATCACACACAACACATATCATATTCTCATCTGCATTCACTGCCAACAGATCAGCACCCCTGAACACATAAACATCATCACACACAACACATCACATCACATCACATCACATCACATCACATCACATCACATCACACACACAACACATCACACACACAACACATCACACACACATCACATCACATCACATCACACAACACATCACATCACATCACATCACACACACAACACATCACATCACATCACACACACACAACACATCACATCACACACACAACACATCACACACACACACACAACACATCACACACAACACATATCATATTCTCATCTGCATTCACTGCCAACAGATCAGCACCCCTGAACACACAAACATCATCACACACAACACATCACATCACACACACAACACATCACACACACACACACACACACACACACACACACACACACACACACACACACACACACACACACACACACACACAACACATCACACACAACACATATCATATTCCCATCTGCATTCACTGCCAACAGAGCAGCACCCCTGAACACACAAACATCATCACAAACAACACATCACATACACAACACATCACACACACACAACACAGATCATATTCCCATCTGCATTCACTGCCAACAGATCAGCACCCCTGAACACACAAACATCATCACACACAACACATCACATCACACACACAACACATCACATACACAACACATCACACACACACAACACATATCATATTCCCATCTGCATTCACTGCCAACAGATCAGCACCCCTGAACACACAAACATCATCACACACAACACATCACATCACACACACAACACATCACATCACACACAGAACACATCACACACACACACACAACAAATCACATCACACACACAACACATCACATCACACACACAACACATCACACACAGATCACACATACAACACATATCATATTCCCATCTGCATTCACTGCCAACAGATCAGCACCCCTGAACACACAAACATCATCACACACGACAAATCACATCACACACACAACACATCACATCACACACAACACATCACACACACAACAAATCACATCACACACACAACACATCACACACATCACACACACAACACATCACATCACATCACACACAACACAACACATCACATCACACACACAACACATCACATCACACCACACACAACACATCACACACACAACAAATCACATCACACACACAACACATCACATCACATCACATCACATCACATCACACACACACACAACACATCACATCACATCACATCACATCACACACACAACACAGATCATATTCTCATCTGCATTCACTGCCAACAGATCAGCACCCCTGAACACACAAACATCATCACACACGACAAATCACATCACACACACAACACATCACATCACACACAACACATCACACATACAACACAGATCACACACACATCACATCACACACATCACACATACAACACATCACACACACACAACACATCACACACACACACAACACATCACACACACACACACACACACACACACACACACAACAGATCACACACACACACATCACACACACACACAACACATCCCATCACACACACACAACACATCACATCACATCACATCACATCACATCACATCACATCACACAAACACACACACATCACACACATCACACACACAACACATCACACACACCCAACACATATCATATTCCCATCTGCATTCACTGCCAACAGAGCAGCACCCCTGAACACACAAACATCATCACACACAACACAACACATCACACACAGAACACATCACACACACACACACACAACAAATCACATCACACACACAACACATCACATCACACACACAACACATCACACACAGATCACACATACAACACATATCATATTCCCATCTGCATTCACTGCCAACAGATCAGCACCCCTGAACACACAAACATCATCACAGACGACAAATCACATCACACACACATCACATCACACACAACACATCACACACACAACACATCACATCACATCACACACACAACACATCACATCACATCACACACACAACACATCACACACAACACAACACAACACATCACATCACACACACAACACATCACATCACACACAACACATCACACACACAACAAATCACATCACACACACAACACATCACATCACATCACACACACAACACATCACATCACATCACATCACACACACAACACAGATCACACACACATCACATCACACACATCACACACACAACACATCACACACACACGACAAATCACATCACACACACAACACATCACATCACACACACAACACATCACACACAGATCACACATACAACACATATCATATTCCCATCTGCATTCACTGCCAACAGATCAGCACCCCTGAACACACAAACATCATCACACACGACAAATCACATCACACACACAACACATCACATCACACACAACACATCACACACACAACAAATCACATCACACACACAACACATCACACACATCACACACACAACACATCACATCACATCACACACAACACAACACATCACATCACACACACAACACATCACATCACACCACACACAACACATCACACACACAACAAATCACATCACACACACAACACATCACATCACATCACATCACATCACATCACATCACATCACACACACACACAACACATCACATCACATCACATCACATCACACACACAACACAGATCATATTCTCATCTGCATTCACTGCCAACAGATCAGCACCCCTGAACACACAAACATCATCACACACGACAAATCACATCACACACACAACACATCACATCACACACAACACATCACACATACAACACAGATCACACACACATCACATCACACACATCACACATACAACACATCACACACACACAACACATCACACACACACACAACACATCACACACACACACACACACACACACACAACAGATCACACACACACACACACACACACACACACACACACACACATCACACACACACACACACAACACAACACATCACACACACACACAACACATCCCATCACACACACACAACACATCACATCACATCACATCACACAAACACACACACATCACACACATCACACACACAACACATCACACACACCCAACACATATCATATTCCCATCTGCATTCACTGCCAACAGAGCAGCACCCCTGAACACACAAACATCATCACACACAACACAACACATCACACACAGAACACATCACACACACACACACACAACAAATCACATCACACACACAACACATCACATCACACACACAACACATCACACACAGATCACACATACAACACATATCATATTCCCATCTGCATTCACTGCCAACAGATCAGCACCCCTGAACACACAAACATCATCACACACGACAAATCACATCACACACACATCACATCACACACAACACATCACACACACAACACATCACATCACATCACACACACAACACATCACATCACATCACACACACAACACATCACATCACACACAACACAACACAACACATCACATCACACACACAACACATCACATCACACACAACACATCACACACACAACAAATCACATCACACACACAACACATCACATCACATCACACACACAACACATCACATCACATCACATCACACACACAACACAGATCACACACACATCACATCACACACATCACACACACAACACATCACACACACACGACAAATCACATCACACACACAACACATCACATCACACACAACACATCACACATACAACACAGATCACACACACATCACATCACACACATCACACACACAACACATCACACACACACAACACATCACACACACACAACACATATCATATTCCCATCTGCATTCACTGCCAACAGAGCAGCACCCCTGAACACACAAACATCATCACACACAACACAACACATCACACACAGAACACATCACACACACACACACACAACAAATCACATCACACACACAACACATCAAATCACACCACACACACAACACATCACACACAGATCACACACACAACACAGATCATATTCCCATCTGCATTCACTGCCAACAGAGCAGCACCCCTGAACACACAAACATCATCACACACAACACAACACATCACACACAGAACACATCACACACACACACACAACAAATCACATCACACACACAACACATCACATCACACACACAACACATCACACACAGATCACACATACAACACATATCATATTCCCATCTGCATTCACTGCCAACAGATCAGCACCCCTGAACACACAAACATCATCACACACGACAAATCACATCACACACACAACACATCACATCACACACAACACATCACACACACAACAAATCACATCACACACACAACACATCACATCACATCACATCACACACACAACACATCACATCACACACAACACAACACAACACAACACAACACATCACATCACACACACAACACATCACATCACACACAACACATCACACACACAACAAATCACATCACACACACAACACATCACATCACATCACACACACAACACATCACATCACATCACATCACATCACATCACATCACATCACATCACATCACAACACATCACATCACATCACATCACATCACATCACATCACATCACATCACACACACATCACATATCATATTCTCATCTGCATTCACTGCCAACAGATCAGCACCCCTGAACACACAAACATCATCACACACGACAAATCACATCACACACACAACACATCACATCACATCACATCACATCACATCACATCACATCACATCACATCACACACAACACATCACATCACATCACATCACATCACATCACATCACACACACAACACATATCATATTCTCATCTGCATTCACTGCCAACAGATCAGCACCCCTGAACACACAAACATCATCACACACGACAAATCACATCACACACACAACACATCACATCACACACAACACATCACACATACAACACAGATCACACACACATCACATCACACACATCACACACACAACACATCACACACACACAACACATCACACACACACAACACATATCATATTCCCATCTGCATTCACTGCCAACAGAGCAGCACCCCTGAACACACAAACATCATCACACACAACACAACACATCACACACAGAACACATCACACACACACACACACAACAAATCACATCACACACACAACACATCACATCACACCACACACACAACACATCACACACAGATCACACATACAACACATATCATATTCTCATCTGCATTCACTGCCAACAGATCAGCACCCCTGAACACACAAACATCATCACACACAACACAGCACATCACACACACAACACATCACACACACACACACAACACATCACACACACACAACACATATCATATTCTCATCTGCATTCACTGCCAACAGATCAGCACCCCTGAACACACAAACATCATCACACACAACACAGCACATCACACACACAACACATCACACACACAACACATCACATCAAACACACAACACATCACACACACACAACACATATCATATTCTCATCTGCATTCACTGCCAACAGATCAGCACCCCTGAACACACAAACATCATCACACACAACACAGCACATCACACACACAACACATCACACACACAACACATCACATCACACACACAACACATCACACATCACACACACACAACACAACACATATTCTCATCTGCATTCACTGCCAACAGATCAGCACCCCTGAACACACAAACATCATCACACACAACACAGCACATCACACACACAACACATCACACACAACACATCACATCACACACAACACATCACACATACAACACAGATCACACACACATCACACTAACATCACATCACACACATCACACATACAACACATCACACACACACACAACACATCACACACACACACACACACACACACACACACACACACACACACACACACACACAAGACATTACACACACACACACACATCACACACACACAACACATCACATAACACACACACAACACATCACATCACATCACATCACATCACACAAACACACATCACATCACATCACACACACATCACACACACATCACACACACACAACACATATCATATTCCCATCTGCATTCACTGCCAACAGATCAGCACCCCTGAACACACAAACATCATCACACACAACAAATCACACACACACACACACACACACAAACACATACATACATACAAAAAAACACATCACACACACAACACAACACATCACATCATACACACATCACACACACAACACAGATCATATTCCCATCTGCATTCACTGCCAACAGAGCAGCACCCCTGAACACACAAACATCATCACACACAACACATCACATCACATCACACCACACACACACACACAACACATCACACACACATCACATCACACACACAACACATCACATCACACACACAACACAACACAACACATCACACACAACACATCACACACACATCACACACATACATACATACAAAAAAACACATCACACACACAACACAACACATCACATCATACACACATCACACACACAACACAGATCATATTCCCATCTGCATTCACTGCCAACAGATCAGCACCCCTGAACACACAAACATCATCACACACAACACATCACATCACACACACAACACATCACATCACACACACAACAAATCACATCACACACACAACACAACACATCACACACACAACACAGATCATATTCTCATATGCATTCACTGCCAACAGATCAGCACCCCTGAACACACAAACATCATCACACACAACACATCACATCACACACACAACACAACACATCACACACACACACACACACACACACATCACATCACACACACACACACACACACACACACACACACACACACACACACACACACATCACATCACACACACACATCACATCACACACAACACAACACAACACAACACATCACATCACACACAACACACACAACACATCACACACACATCACACATACAACACAGATCATATTCCCATCTGCATTCACTGCCAACAGATCAGCACCCCTGAACACACAAACATCATCACACACAACACAGCACATCACACACACAACACATCACACACACACACACAACACATCACACACAACACAGATCATATTCCCATCTGCATTCACTGCCAACAGAGCAGCACCCCTGAACACACAAACATCATCACACACAACACATCACACACACACACACACACAAACACACACATACATACAAAAAAACACATCACACACACAACACATCACATCATACACACACAACACAGATCATATTCCCATGTGCATTCAATGCCAACAAATCAGCATCCCTGAACACATAAACATCATCACACACAACACATCACATCACATCACATCACATCACATCACATCACATCACACACACAACACATCACACACAGATCACACATACAACACATATCATATTCCCATCTGCATTCACTGCCAACAGATCAGCACCCCTGAACACACAAACATCATCACACACGACAAATCACATCACACACACAACACATCACATCACACACAACACATCACACACACAACAAATCACATCACACACACAACACATCACATCACATCACACACACAACACATCACATCACACACAACACAACACAACACAACACAACACATCACATCACACACACAACACATCACATCACACACAACACATCACACACACAACAAATCACATCACACACACAACACATCACATCACATCACACACACAACACATCACATCACATCACATCACATCACATCACATCACATCACATCACATCACACACAACACATCACATCACATCACATCACATCACATCACACACACAACACATATCATATTCTCATCTGCATTCACTGCCAACAGATCAGCACCCCTGAACACACAAACATCATCACACACGACAAATCACATCACACACACAACACATCACATCACACACAACACATCACACATACAACACAGATCACACACACATCACATCACACACATCACACACACAACACATCACACACACACAACACATCACACACACACAACACATATCATATTCCCATCTGCATTCACTGCCAACAGAGCAGCACCCCTGAACACACAAACATCATCACACACAACACAACACATCACACACAGAACACATCACACACACACACACACAACAAATCACATCACACACACAACACATCACATCACACCACACACACAACACATCACACACAGATCACACATACAACACATATCATATTCTCATCTGCATTCACTGCCAACAGATCAGCACCCCTGAACACACACACACACACAACACATCACACACACATCACATCACACACACAACACATCACATCACACACACAACACAACACAACACAACACATCACACACAACACATCACACACACATCACACACATACATACATACAAAAAAACACATCACACACACAACACAACACATCACATCATACACACATCACACACACAACACAGATCATATTCCCATCTGCATTCACTGCCAACAGATCAGCACCCCTGAACACACAAACATCATCACACACAACACATCACATCACACACACAACACATCACATCACACACACAACAAATCACATCACACACACAACACAACACATCACACACACAACACAGATCATATTCTCATATGCATTCACTGCCAACAGATCAGCACCCCTGAACACACAAACATCATCACACACAACACATCACATCACACACACAACACAACACATCACACACACACACACACACACACACACACATCACATCACACACACACACACACACACACACACACACACACACACACACACACACACATCACATCACACACACACATCACATCACACACAACACAACACAACACATCACATCACACACAACACACACAACACATCACACACACATCACACATACAACACAGATCATATTCCCATCTGCATTCACTGCCAACAGATCAGCACCCCTGAACACACAAACATCATCACACACAACACAGCACATCACACACACAACACATCACACACACACACACAACACATCACACACAACACAGATCATATTCCCATCTGCATTCACTGCCAACAGAGCAGCACCCCTGAACACACAAACATCATCACACACAACACATCACACACACACACACACACAAACACACACATACATACAAAAAAACACATCACACACACAACACATCACATCATACACACACAACACAGATCATATTCCCATGTGCATTCAATGCCAACAAATCAGCATCCCTGAACACATAAACATCATCACACACAACACATCACATCACATCACATCACATCACATCACATCACACACACAACACATCACATCACACACACAACACATCACACACAGATCACACATACAACACATATCATATTCCCATCTGCATTCACTGCCAACAGATCAGCACCCCTGAACACACAAACATCATCACACACGACAAATCACATCACACACACAACACATCACATCACACACAACACATCACACACACAACAAATCACATCACACACACAACACATCACATCACATCACACACACAACACATCACATCACACACAACACAACACAACACAACACAACACATCACATCACATCACACACACAACACATCACATCACACACAACACATCACACACACAACAAATCACATCACACACACAACACATCACATCACATCACACACACAACACATCACATCACATCACATCACATCACATCACATCACACACAACACATCACATCACATCACATCACATCACATCACATCACACACACAACACATATCATATTCTCATCTGCATTCACTGCCAACAGATCAGCACCCCTGAACACACAAACATCATCACACACGACAAATCACATCACACACACAACACATCACATCACACACAACACATCACACATACAACACAGATCACACACACATCACATCACACACATCACACACACAACACATCACACACACACAACACATCACACACACACAACACATATCATATTCCCATCTGCATTCACTGCCAACAGAGCAGCACCCCTGAACACACAAACATCATCACACACAACACAACACATCACACACAGAACACATCACACACACACACACACAACAAATCACATCACACACACAACACATCACATCACACCACACACACAACACATCACACACAGATCACACATACAACACATATCATATTCTCATCTGCATTCACTGCCAACAGATCAGCACCCCTGAACACACAAACATCATCACACACAACACAGCACATCACACACACAACACATCACACACACACACACAACACATCACACACACACAACACATATCATATTCTCATCTGCATTCACTGCCAACAGATCAGCACCCCTGAACACACAAACATCATCACACACAACACAGCACATCACACACACAACACATCACACACACAACACATCACATCACACACACAACACATCACACACACACAACACATATCATATTCTCATCTGCATTCACTGCCAACAGATCAGCACCCCTGAACACACAAACATCATCACACACAACACAGCACATCACACACACAACACATCACACACACAACACATCACATCACACACACAACACATCACACATCACACACACACAACACAACACATATTCTCATCTGCATTCACTGCCAACAGATCAGCACCCCTGAACACACAAACATCATCACACACAACACAGCACATCACACACACAACACATCACACACAACACATCACATCACACACAACACATCACACATACAACACAGATCACACACACATCACACTAACATCACATCACACACATCACACATACAACACATCACACACACACACAACACATCACACACACACACACACACACACACAACACATCACACACACACACACACACACACACACACACACACACACACACACACACACACAAGACATTACACACACACACACACACACACACATCACACACACACAACACATCACATAACACACACACAACACATCACATCACATCACATCACATCACATCACACAAACACACATCACATCACACACACATCACACACACATCACACACACACAACACATATCATATTCCCATCTGCATTCACTGCCAACAGATCAGCACCCCTGAACACACAAACATCATCACACACAACAAATCACACACACACACACACACACACAAACACATACATACATACAAAAAAACACATCACACACACAACACAACACATCACATCATACACACATCACACACACAACACAGATCATATTCCCATCTGCATTCACTGCCAACAGAGCAGCACCCCTGAACACACAAACATCATCACACACAACACATCACATCACATCACACCACACACACACACACAACACATCACACACACATCACATCACACACACAACACATCACATCACACACACAACACAACACAACACATCACACACAACACATCACACACACATCACACACATACATACATACAAAAAAACACATCACACACACAACACAACACATCACATCATACACACATCACACACACAACACAGATCATATTCCCATCTGCATTCACTGCCAACAGATCAGCACCCCTGAACACACAAACATCATCACACACAACACATCACATCACACACACAACACATCACATCACACACACAACAAATCACATCACACACACAACACAACACATCACACACACAACACAGATCATATTCTCATATGCATTCACTGCCAACAGATCAGCACCCCTGAACACACAAACATCATCACACACAACACATCACATCACACACACAACACAACACATCACACACACACACACACACACACACACACATCACATCACACACACACACACACACACACACACACACACACACACACACACACACACACACACACACACACACACACACACATCACATCACACACACACATCACATCACACACAACACACACAACACATCACACACACATCACACATACAACACAGATCATATTCCCATCTGCATTCACTGCCAACAGATCAGCACCCCTGAACACACAAACATCATCACACACAACACAGCACATCACACACACAACACATCACACACACACACACAACACATCACACACAACACAGATCATATTCCCATCTGCATTCACTGCCAACAGAGCAGCACCCCTGAACACACAAACATCATCACACACAACACATCACACACACACACACACACACAAACACACACATACATACAAAAAAACACATCACACACACAACACATCACATCATACACACACAACACAGATCATATTCCCATGTGCATTCAATGCCAACAAATCAGCATCCCTGAACACATAAACATCATCACACACAACACAACACAACACATCATACACACAACACAGATCATTCCCATCTGCATTCACTGCCAACAGATCAGCACCCCTAAACACACAAACATCATCACACACAACACAACATAACACATCTTACACACATCACACACAACATAACATCTTACACACATCACACACACAACACAGATCATATTCCCATCTGCATTCACTGAACACACAAACATCATCACACTCAAAACAGCACAACAGACACATCATACACAACACAATCAACCCAGCTGCTGATGAAGTGAGAGGTTGTACTGACGTGTCCAGCAGTAGCTGCACGAGGTTTGTGTGACCGCAGGTGGCTGCTGCATGTAGTGGAGTCCACAGCTCGCTGTCACACGCGTTGACATTCGCACCCGCATCCAGAAGACAACGCGCCACATCCACAAAATCATCTATACAACACTGCAGAGAAACACAACAACTAATATTTACACAATGCACAACAGAAAAGACCCTGTATGGGCGTTTCCACAAAAACATGTGAACGTGAGAAATATTAAAACATGTTCAGGTTTTATTTAGATTAACAAACACAAAATGAGGTTTCTACACAATTACTGAGTTCTCTCCACATGAAGAAAGACTTTACTAACACAGTAAGGGTTTTACTTTCCTACACTAGACACATTGGATTATACTTCTGCCCAAACATGATTACATGTTTGTATTTATTAACTTAAATTATACAATAATATTATTCATTTTCTATTTTATACTGTACTATACATTGGCCTTTCTTGTTGTTGTGGTGTTTATTTGTAATGTTCATCAATAGATGAAGACTGATGTCTGTGGGTGAGGCTGAAGTTTTCATCCGTCACATTTATTAATGAACGATCGTTTGAACACATAAACCCTGTCATGATCATCCGTCTCTCATTCTCAACACAGTTAGTCAGAAAATTGGACTCATTCTGTGAGCTCAGAAGATAATTAGGTTAAATTGTTAAAGTTAGATCTCTGATCTATGAATCACACTGTTTGATGATCAGCATCTGTAAGGACTCCACACATACATGTGTCATGTCATGTTTGAATGGCTTCAGTCTGCAGTTTATTTTCTTCAGACTTCTTTGACTTGTAAAGTAGAAACAAATATTGTCAGCTCTTGTTTGGACAACTCGTCTGAATTCTGTCACACATTCAGAAATAGACACATTCATAAAGTTATCTGTAAAAAGGAATTAGTGTTGTTTTATTTGCTCATTTTGTGCTCATTACATGTGCCACCTGTAAATGAGGATTTTTACCTTTGCATCTAATTTATTTATAGCATATTTAAACAAGTGCTGTAGAAAATAATAAAGATAGTAAATCATGAATAACCTTAAACTTTAAACCCTTGTCCTGAAGTGACAATACCTCATAGCTCATGTGTCATCTAAATTGAGGAGATCTGGTTTATATCATGGTCTGTCTGAATACCTGATTCTGATTAAAACGGTTTATTACATGGCTCGTTGGAATGCTTGATTCTGATTGGTCAGTCATAACTTTTGCAGGTTTGTTATTCCCAAATAACAACTGCTCAGAGCACACAGTAACCTGGATGTAGCAAATCATTTAACAAGTTTTTTGGACAAATTAAATATAAATTTTATTTTAAAAACATATATGACATTATATTTACAAGTGATTACACCAAATCACCTGTTCATGACATTTGACAACATGAGCTAATCAATTATTTCAAATTCACATTTCATGTCCAGTTTTTTTCCTCATGTGACAAGTATCTGAGTAATAAGTGTGATAATGCTATCGGCTGTTATCCTCCGCTTCACGTCAGGTCCTCATCACACTGTCAGGGCTTATATCTGGGATAACAACCAGCTGCTTGTGCTTGTGGTCAAACCATTGGTCAATTGAAGTTGCTCTAAAATGTTCTGCATGTACTCCTAAAATGTGTTGGGTGATAACGGTGATTCCAGAAAAAAGTTAAATAAAAAACTATCATCTGGAGCCCTGCGTCTCTCTGATGTGTATTAGTGTAATGTGTGTGTGTGTGTGTGTGTGTGTGTACCTGATGAAGCGCTGTGAGTCCGTCTTCATTCACCAGATCTGGACTGACTCCATTGTTCAGCAGATCTCGCACTGTTATGAAGACACAAAACAACAACAGTAGGTACACAACATATTATTCAAGCTGCTTGTGTGATGTTGGGTCAGAGGTCACTCTTGCACATGAACTTGAATAAACGGCCTCCATCAGCAGCATTATGTGTGATCACCAGAGTAGTTTACGCCTGACCACTGACTCAACGTGTAACGTCTCTTCTGTTAAAGTCCTCAGACATTTTATAAAAACTTCTTGTTTTCGACTTTTAATTCACATTTTACAATGATACACTTGTCAGATGCTTTTATCCAAAAGGACTTACATTGCATCACAGGATACATTTGTTTGCGAGTATGTGTAATCCCTGGGATGGAACCCATGACCTTGGCATTTCTGGCATCACGCTCTAAACACTGAGCCGTAGTAAAGGTTATTCATGATGTTTATTTATGCGACGAATGTGCCTTACATTCATATGTTAGGTCATATGTGAACTTTCTCAAACCACACCGACCACGCTCCACCTCACTCAACCAGACTCAACCAGGCACAAAAAAATGGTGTCCAGTGTGGGTTAGAGAAAAACATGAATTTCTTAATGTGACCTGCTTCTTACTTTCAGTTGTTTTTCTTCAATGAAACATGCTTATGTAAGTTTACTAAAGATGCCAATCATGTTGTGACCATGAGTGTATTTACTGTATTTAGATTTCCTCTGTAGAAGGCCCAGGACCATCACATGTCACATTGGGTCCATATACAATGAGAATTCTACATGTCTTCCTCAGCACTGTCGACAAGTAGCAGCGGGATGTTTTTTCAGTGGGTTAAAGGTGAGAGTATTTTGTTTGTTATTATGACAGTGAAGTTCTGGGATCTAGGTTAGGGTCATTGGGATGGTTTTGTTGTGTAGATTAGGCAATCTGGTCACCAACCCATGTACATGTTCTGGAGAAGAGCTGTGAATGGATCTTACGCTTAAAGCTATCTTGCTATCTAGCTATCTAGGCTTGCTATTGCTAGCCTTTCTGAAATTTCTGAAACTACCTTACATTTAAGAAAGATTGAGATTTGTGATGACACGAGAGTGAATGACTCTTTCCTTCTTACCTTCATCTCGATCATTTCTGGCTGCAGCCTCCAGTAATGTGATGTTAGTGGGGAAAGTCACCTTCCGTTTCTTTCCGTCTCTCTTCTGAGCGCTGTTGTGAGTGCTGTTCTTCTCAATCTGAGCCCAGTCTTTGAGCTGTTGTGTGCGTCTCTTCTGTGCATGTTTCAGACGCTCGGTGGCTGAGAGACGGCCGACTGTGTTCATTTCAGCGAGCAGCTCCGCATGTTCAGCCATATGATTCACTTTACTCACAATCCACCGACGCTTCTCCAATCACTCCAGATCTGATTCACACGCCCATGACAGCCAACGAAATCTCATCATCTTCTTGTCAACCGTTCATTATTGGACACTGACGGAAATATCTGAAACAGAAAGAGTGTGCTTGCTTGTTTTATAGCTGAATTTATGCTATCTGTATGACCGCAGTCTGAACACATGATCATCAGACTCTCTTCTCATTGTCATTCACATTCAAATTGATTCATCTTACAAATCCAAAAGACATTCATGTGAGTGAAGAGTGATGTGAGAGAAAGATCTCTCTGAAGATCACAGGGCTGTTCAATAACTGAAATACAACTTGTCTTGACACATACATCATCATTTTATTTCACTGAAAACTTCTCAGATGTACTTGATCGTTTGTACTGTGTCCGGGCTAACTGTCCTGTAAAACCACATTTACCATCATAAAGAGTAAATATTTCAATATCCTTAAAATGACGTTTCATGCGGTGTGTAATGTCAAGCTGTAAAGCTGAAAGTGAACGAATAATAAAGTAACTGACTTGAGTCGGTGCGTGTGGAGTTGTGTTTTATGCATGTGTGTGTTTGAACCTGGTTGCGTGTCTGTATTCTTTGTGTTCATTGTTTTTTTACTATAACTTTTATGTTTGGATTATAGTCAATATGTTTCATGTCCAGCTGCTTAATAACAATGAAAAATGTAAAAAGTTCTATATAAACAAAGTTGACTTGACTATTCTGAACTGATTATATCTAGTTTTAAGTGTTATTGAGCATCATGTGTTATAAAGTACTTTAGACTTTTGAATTCTCTATATTTCATCATTTTGTTTTTTCTTCCTTTCCAAACTGTTTGTCGTGTCTGTACTATCTGCACTAACATGTATTTGCTCTGTAAAATGTAAGATCCTGAATAGTACTGCGGAATTTTACAATGGTACAGTGAATTCTGTTATAACCTTTGTTTATATTCACATGAACTCACGACTTATCTCAATAAACATCATCATAAGAGAGACAGATTTACACACACGATTTCCTTAAATCAGTCAAGGCACAGTTTCACAACTTAAGACTGCCTATATAAACCTGAAAGATCAGCTTTAAATGAGGTGATAACGGTCAATCAGCACACGGCCAAGGCGCATGTGATGTTTTAGATGTCACCAAAATCAGATCACAAATGTAACTTGATCAAAAACATGTATTAACTGTTTTAACAAAATACTTTAAACTTTTTTGTTGTGCTTATGTTATTCCACTTGCTTTCATTGTTAACCCCGTTTGTAAGTTGCTTTGGATAAAAGCGTCTGCTAAATGACTTAATGTTAATGTAAACTTGAACCTGTTGACAGTGCTGAATTTCTGATTCTGTGATAAAGAAGACTGAAGGACACAGTCTGTTTATAGAGAAACTATATATACACACACACACAAACACACACACACACACACACACACACACACACGCACACACACGCACGTACAGCTATCTTTATGAGGACATAGATTGACGCAATCTCAATTGAATCAATTGTATGCAATCTCTAGCCCCTAACCATCAGAAGTGAGTAGCTGACCCTGACCCTCACCCTAAACCTGATTATAACCTAAACCCTAAAACCAGGTCTTGACCCTCAAACAGCCCCTTAAAGGGGTCTCAGAAAGTGAGGACCGGCCAAAATGTCCTCGCTTTACTCTCTTAAGGCCTGTTTATACTCGAGCCTGGCTCCGCTTCGCGAGCCTCCGCTGTCCGCGCGCGCAACTCCCCAAACGGACGAGACGTTTCTACTTGACGCGTTCGCCGTTGAGATATTCTTTAAAACGACAGGGGGCGCACGAACGAAATCGTTCTGTAAATACGAATGGAAGTAGAAGAAAAGTAGGAATTTTACCGGAATTACGTCAGATCATTCAGAATGGCGTCTTGCGAGCAGCTGCTCGACAAGGAAACGTAGGAGATTTTGTGTTGTTGCTACTATCAAAAAAAGGGAGATGGCATGTTCACCCACTGCATGCCACAAAACGTGGAGATGTAGAATACATCGCTCTTGTTAAGCAGATGTATGTCCTGGACGGGGAAATGCATTTCGAACTATTGTTTGTTGATTTAATAAATTTTTATATCAACATTTTTGTTCACTCTTTCATTTCTGTGCATAATGCAGACACATTTCTACATATTGTTGGTTAGGGACTGCTCAATGTACATTGCCATAGATTAACCCATTGGATGTCTTTGTTATATAAAATGAGAAGATATAAGAACAGTTCAAAAGAGCAATGTTTATAAATATTGTTTTATTCTGAATACAATATAAAACGAACTGTTCCCTCGATTCACAAATGTCGTGCACGGTTAGGACACAAAGCGAACTTCCGCTAACTCCGCGATGACGTCATATTTGGCGCGCGCACCCAGGCGAACTAGCGACTGCGTCGAGTATAACCAGCCCTTTAGTCCTAACTCTGCTGGTCTTAAACTCAAACGGGTCCTCATAAGGATAGATGTACAAAGACACACACGCACACGCACACACACGCACACAACCCTCTCATTAGAAACATAAGTTCATAGTTTAGGTTGTACGCATAGAGCAGAGAGAAACTCGTGTGACATCAACACAACATTGAAGCAGGTCACAGTGAATGGAGGACTACAGTAGTGCTTTAGTTCATATGACTCAATGACACACTGCAGATACACCACAATGATGATGATGATGATGATGATGATGATATATTTGTGTGAGTGTATCCCTTCATATTGTTATAAGTGTGTGTGTGTGTGTGTGTTCTGTAGTCGCGGCTCTATTTCCTGTTTACTAGCAGAATGCTAACCTGTGTAAACTTCACCTGAACTCCATTACACACTTCATAAAATAATAACCACCATTCACGAGCGCTTTAATCTAGAAAAAACAACAAAACATTTCATCTTTCATCGCGTATTAATGCTGTATAATATGTGTATGTGTGCGTGTGGCCTGTGAACACCTGAAACACACACCTGTCATAAAACACCTGTCTGACACGTCACATTAACGCTTCTGTCTCACCTGTTTCTCCGAATGAACTCAATCCGAATATTGACGTTTGTTCATTGTGTCTTTCAGTCGTTTTCTGACGCATTAAGAGGCATTAAAGTTTCTCCATAACAACAGCGGCTCTCGGCGGCTCGTCCTCCCGCTCACGGCATCACGACAGTCGGCGCTGTTCTCATTCTCACACACACAAACACCGATGAACGTTCTCAACTGGGCGGGGCTTAACGGAAAAGACGCGCTCCATGATTGGTCATATATACATTTTCTAGACAATAATGTTTTTCATACAAATTTCTTTCCACTTCTAACCCTATTGTGCACGGTTTGTCAGTATCATTATTCAGGTGTGAATTAATATCCGAACCGCCGCTGAACCGTCAGGTGATACGTGTTACTTTACTCCACGCTGAGGGCAGTGGACCAATCACAGTCCACGTCATTACTGGATACGGATGGATGTGGACAGGACGTTTCATAAATATGAATAAGGTCACCTGACGTTCATCTATCTGAGAAAAATAATTATTTTGATTATTAACTCGAACAACTATAATTAACTCATTGTTACCCTACTGCCTCAGATCTTGTTAGTAAGATTTGCTTAAAGTACGATACTTTTATATATCCGTTTGAACAGGTATTCATTTAGCAGACATGACCTACACATTCACACATTCACAGATATCCAGACAATGTTTTATGAAAAAAGTGCATAAACCACACATACACCACATAAACCACATAACCCACACAACCCACAAATAAACCACAAAACCCACACATAACCCACACAACCCACACATAAACCACAAAACCCACATATAAACCACATAAACAACACATAAACCACAAAACCCACACATAAACCACATAAACAACACATAAACCACATAAACAACACATAAACCACAAAACCCACACATAAACCACATAAACAACACATAAACCACAGAACCCACACATAAACCACATAAACAACACATAAACCACAGAACCCACACATAAACCACATAAACAACACATAAACCACATAACCCACACATAAACCACATAAACAACACATAAACCACATAACCCACACATAAAGACTGTTGTGTGTGAGAAACACAATATGTGTCTGTCTGTCTGTCTGTCACAGTGAATCTGTCCTGATCTGACATTTCCAACCAGGGCTGTCACAGTATTGACAATAACTCTGATTTATAAAATATATAATTATTGTGATAATTTAATAAACTTGTTTAAGCTTTTGCCTCGAGAGTCACAATGATGTCAAACTCTCCCCTGCCAAATATTATGCTCGTATTTTAAGTGTAATTCTATTGGCAAAACACAAAAAAAGAGAGAAAACACACACACACAAAATCACTTTAGACTACTGGTAAATGTAAAACCCCTCTTAGTTATATAAACCCTAATTTGTTATCGAATCAGTTTATTGTTCTCATATTGTTTCTCTGGATAAAAACTATCTGCTAAAATCCTAAATGTTGGCTAAATGTAAATATGATATCATACAATAGTATTGTCTTTTACTATTTACATTTTCAATAGTCTAGATATAGGACTAACTATTGTGAATTCTTTTCGTGAAATTCTGATATTGTGACTGACAGCCCTATTTCCAACATATACATAACTCATATTATTATATTCTAATCACATTACTATTTACAATTACTATAAATTAATATTTAGCTTTTTTGTAAACCTTTGTTTACATGGTATTGTGTGTCCGTTTTATACATCTCTCTCTTTTTCTTTCGTTCTTTATATAAACATTAGCACTACTTGTACGCAGCCCAATTATGTAATCAATGATTTACAATTTTTGTAATGCCAATTGAAAACTGAGAGAGAAGGAGTTTAGATTTTGTGTACTAATTTCTAATTATTTTATACGGCTGATGTTTAGAGAATTACATTTTCTAGTTTGAAGACACACTGTTATCTGTAGGACATGAATGAACGACGAACGAACGAATAAAGCAAAATTACTGTTAAACAAAGCAGTAGAAGCTGTCCAATCAGCGTTGAGCGTTAGTTTGATTAGCGCGCCACGTCATCAGCACGCAAATGAGCGATCTTCAGGCGCAGAGAGAGAGAGACGCGCATGAGCGCGCGGGTGGATCAGGTAGGCACGTGCGTTTAATGTTCATGTTTAACAGTGACAGCATCGAACACACTTACAAATCAAATCACCTCCGTCATAAACTCTGATGTTCAGTTGAGTTCTCAGCTCGCTCCTGTAGGTCTCGATCTGTTCTCATGGCGATTATCAGATCTGTGTCCGATTCATTCTCTTCTCATCCCTCTATTGTGTTGTTGACCCCCGGGACGGAAGAGATTCTTCCTAATCCAACTTGTTTTCTCGGTCTTGCTGAGTGAGAAAATCCCTCAAACCTGAAAACATCCACATGCTTTCCACTGTTAATCACTGCAATCGCTTACAACTGATATCGACACATTTGATCAACTTAATTTAAGTCAAACAATAAATTACGTTTATAACAAAAGTATAATAAACGAAAAGGTCTCACAATATAGACTTTATATGACAAAAGAACGTGCCGTGAAAAGTCATTTCATGAGTGTTTATTTGTTCATTGACGTTTCAACTTTTGAAAGTATACAGGCCTATTTAAAATGTAAGTGACCTTTAATGGTATGTTTGCCTGTTTATACACAAGGAGAAAGTGTTGCAAATGAAACATTAATACCAATGGGGCGAGAAACAAGTGTTCTCTAAAGACAACAAGCGATTAAATTATAAAATGACCCTTCTGCGAAATAAAAGCCAGATTCTGTCAGATGAATCGAGTTGAGCTGTTTAAATGTGTGTCACTCGTTTAATACTCATTACTTTACAATTGATTTTAACTCGTTTTTCTATAAACCTTATTGTGGATTGGGTTCATATGATTATATTCGCAGAATAAAAGAAAGTGGGACCTTTATTGTTGTAGCCTACTTAAGCGTTTTGGGGGATTTAGATATTAAAAAAGTTCTGTGCGTTTGGTCATTTCAAATTAAATCAGCTGAAAATTATTTTCTAGTTAAATTTAAACATAATTTAACTGACATTTTGTTTCAAATGATACATAATTAATTCTTGTATTAGAGTTACAGCATAATGGTTAAATCAGGTCGAAATTATTCCTGTCATCAGCTGCGCCTGTAGACTTGCATATTATTATTAAAATACAATTTATCATATTTTAGAAATGCAAAATAAACAATCAACCTCGACAATTAAGTCTGTAAATATTTAAACGTAATCTGTATAAATATTTGCCACAATAAATAAGAGTTAGTGTTTGAATTTCTTCTCTCTCTAGTGAGATTTTTCTCTCAAAAATGTTTTTAATGGTAGGCTATTATTTGTTATTATTAAAGACGGTTATTTAAAACAATTGCAGACTTTATAAACGTGCACATTCATTCGTGCTCGCGCGCGTTTTATAGAGGAATGGAGCTCATTGAGTGTTGTGCAGTAGAAAGTTCTGTGCTGATGTTTATCATTAGGAGTGTTATTTACAGCAGCGATACCCCCCCCCCCCCCCACACACACACACACACACATCCCCCACGCTGATCGCGCTCATTCTCTCTCCCATTACGCAGCGGGATTGACATGAAACTGTGAATTGTTTGCTGCTCAAACAGAGTTGACCTGGAGCCAGCAGTCTGACCATACCTGCCCCCCCACACCCACTCGCCCACCCATCTACATCAGCATGACAAAGCATTGGGGGGGTCCGGGCATGTTGGCACCAGCAGTGTTCACTGTAGCACGAGCGCATCTCGAGTCTCACCTTGACTGTCGAGATCCGTCATCCACACCCGGCTGGCGTTACTCCACCGAGCCCACCATCACCTCCTCATCATCATCTGTGGATAAAGTGATGGCGCAGGACTCGTGTAAACACACTTCGTGGGAACTTCAGGATGGACACGTGAACGGAGGAAAGAAGAAGAACTATCAGCGTTACCCCAAACCTCCGTATTCATACCTGGCGATGATCGCCATGGTCATCCAGAACTCTCCCGAGAAGAAACTCACACTAGCAGAGGTATGACACATTCTTATTGACTCCAGAGAATCAACACTGCTCGTGCCTTTACTACTGCCCACACAGAAAAGAACCCTCGAGTGTCAAACATAAATGCGCTAAATGTGTTTTCATCAGTCCGTAAGTCTGCGTGCGTACCTCTCTGCATCACCTTGACTATAAAGATTGTAATCTGTATTTATCATTTAAATGCTTTGGATAATCCGACACAAGTGTTTTAAAATACGTTTCTCTGTACCCGTCGCTTGCAGATCTTTAGCATTAACATGAATCTACATAAGGAAAGTGGAGGAAAGGGAGATTGTGGCCTGTGAATGGGTTTGTGATCGAGTGTCACGCTGAGCGCAATTACAAGCGCATCACACTCTCCTTAAAGACACACCAACACCATCACTTCATACACAACATTTCATATCGACTTTTAATTCATTTTTCTTATTGGTTTAATGAGCCCTTTATGATACTAAACACGTCACAATGTTTGATTCTGAATGTTTGTGAGAGTCAGAACTTTCTTTTTCAAACTCAACATTTTCTCATCGTCTACTCACCACCTTGTCAGTTTAGACCTGTAGGATTTCCCTTCTTCTGCAGAACACAAAGCAGGCTACATATTTTGAAAAATGTCCTCGTTGACTTGCATTAGTTTTGTGTCCATACAACAGAAGACCAACTGATTTTGGCTACCAGCATTTATTTTAAAGATCTGCTTTTGTTTTCTGCAGAAGAAAGAAAATCACACAGGTTTAAAATGACAAGAGGGTGAGTAAATAATGACAGAATTATACCGTTCCTTTCAAAAAGAACTGAATGTTTATAATTGAAATATCAGCAAGTGACAACAACATGAAGCCAAGAAATTAGAAAACGATGAAAGAGTCGAATAATGTATTGTAAGTGTAGTCCTCGAGAGTGTGTGAATCTTCTGGTGAATAATGAATATTCCCTCTCTCTCTTTCTCTCTCAACAGATTCTGAAGGAGATCAGTGCACTGTTTCCTTTCTTCAAGGGAAATTATAAAGGCTGGAGAGACTCTGTGCGACACAATCTCTCCTCATACGACTGCTTTGTTAAGGTGTGTGTGTGTTTCTTTGCTTCTGGACTTTTGTGAGTCACAACTGTTTATCCATAATTGAACGTCTTTGTGTCCTCTCTCTCTCTCTCTAGGTGCTAAAGGATCCCGGTAAACCGCAGGGTAAAGGCAACTTCTGGTCTGTAGAAGTGAGCAGAGTTCCCTTGGAGCTGCTGAAAAGACAAAATACAGCCGTTTCCCGTCAGGACGAAACCATCTTTGCTCAGGATCTGGCTCCGTATATCTTTCAAGGTTACTCTCAGGGAAACAAGGCCATGCAGGCGTCTGCTAACCTTCATCTGGTCTCCGCTTCCTCCCGCCACAGCCCTTCTCCATCGGAGGACCCCTGCCGTCCCAAACTGGAGTCAAAGTTTGCCATCGATTCTCTCCTGCATAGCCTCCAGCCGGCCGCTTCTGCTGGGAACGGACAGAGAGAGAGGGACAGTTGGAGGGCTGAGCCCCCCCCGCACACCCGTTCGGCCTCCCCTCCACGCCCGTCCAACACCTTCTACAACTGCAGTTCATCAGCCAGCTCAGCCAGTCCCACCTCCGATCTGTCAGATGAGGATTGGAGAGGGGCTGTGCGGGTCTGGAAGAGATCCAGTGACCGAGAATCCACGTCGAACGGATACACAGACTCTTTACCCCCGTCCAACAAAAACGCCAAACGAGGCTCCACCCCTCCTTGGGAGCTTCCCACGTCTTACGCCAAATACACGCCCCCTAACACGGTGGCCCCGCCGAGCATGCGCTTCAATGGCAACCCGTTCGTGCCTCTGGGCGGCCTTCCGTTTTACAGTTACGGAGGTGCCAATCACCTGATCACGGCGATGGGTCATGCGTACTGGCCCATCCTACCGAGCGGCCCGGTTTCCATACAAGCGCCGCCCCTCCTCATGGACTTGGACAGCATGCTGCAATCTGTTCCGCCCAATAAGAGCGTGTTCGATGCCCTAAGTCCCACCAGTCAGACTGCTCATGCCCCTCCCACCCAGTATGCCCTTCAGAACGGACCTTCGCTTTGTAAATACTCGCTGTGATGAATGAAATGAGTGGATTCAGCGACTCCCGCCTCTCTTTACAAATGTACTGAAAACATTGTTGTGTTGTTTCTACATCAGCCTCACAACTGTTTGTTTATTTTCATGTTGGAACTCTTGTGTGCTTGTTTTTATGGATTGTGTTGCAGTTTGTTTTCATATGAAATTCTCAACATCTGTCAGTGTTAATGGAGGTAATGGTTTTCTTTTTTAATATTTGTTTTTCATTTCTCATCATCAATGTGAGTTTTTTTTTACCCCACTCAACTCGGCTGAAGTCAGATCAGTCATGTTATCAGTCCAGTGTTGTTTTTTCTGGCTTGCGTTCACATGTCATGATTCAGTGTTTTTATCAGTGGACTCCGTGTCTTTACGCCTTATCTTAAGGCTCCTCTGTTCTGCATCACTGGAGAGATTTCACACAAACTCTCACTGATATTAAACTGCTCTTCACATTTCTCTGAAATATCACTTGTGTTTTACTGAAATGATGCAGGTCTTGTTACAAGTGTCAAGTCCAGAGGTTGATATAAAACATCAGGTGGTGATGGGTTTGTTTGATCGGTGAATTGTGCTGGTGTTTCTGCGTCTGGTGAACGTCAAGCTGAACCTCCTGCTGTTGTTCTCCTCCCCCGGCCCTAATACAGATCCTTCTCTGATCTCACTTATTTTTATCTTCACTACTCTTAAGAATTTCTGTTAACATAGTATAAATCTGGATAGTATTTTTCTGAAGTTACTCTGCTGGGCTTTTTTTCTGAAAATATGAGCAGATACATCTCTGTAAAAGTTATTCAGTGAGATGAAGAGCATTTCTGTATTCAGCATGAGAATGAACACATAGATTTACCCAAGTGTTGCTTTGCGTCTTTCATTAAAGAGGTCCAGGGAGAAGGTATCTTTATGTAAAAAAAAAAACATGCAATTTATGGTTAATTTGATCTTTATTTTTTTTAAACCGTTTTTAACAGACACTTTTTTTTTTTTACGAGAGATTATGAATCTCAGTGTCTCAGGATTCGTTCACACAGCGGCGTTTGAAGGGAATCTGATCTTCTGCGTCCGCCACACGTCCGTATCCTCCACCTCCAGGTGTAAATAAACTGAACATGTCCTGTAAATGTCAGAAGTTGATTCTTATCACAATCCTTGAAACTAGATAGAGAATATATAGCAGGACTATTTTCAGGACCTGTAGATTAGTAAAGGTTAAAATGAGGGTAGCTTTTGAGGTTAACAGTAAACCAGAGCCATTGAGAGAGTCGTGACAACAGAACTTCAAAAATGTTGCATGTCACGAGCTCCTGGAACTATCTTAAGGCTCCATTTATCACAAGTTGTTCTTTTCTTTTATTTCTTTATTTCTTATATTTTGATTCATTAAACAACTTCAAACGTCTTTAAATGTTTTAAAAGTCGAGCTCAGTTGCTCTGTTTTTCTGCAGCTCCATGCGTTTAGTTAGTAACTTCTTGGAACTATTGAGAGGCTCCCCTCGCTGTGAAAATAACGGTTCCATTCAAGTCGATTTTCCTTTAATACTTCTAAAAGTTGAATGTAAAATTAACATTTTATGCACAAATGAAAACAGAAAAAACATCAAAATAAATTCTACTTTTGTTTGTGACATTTGAAGAAATGAAAACGACAATTTCAGGAAACATCAATGGCCTCTACAAGGCTCTTGTCTGCACTCCTGAATATAGACTTAAATCTAATGTTGTAACTAACTTAACCTCTTAAAAGTCTTACAAGTTAAAATAGTAAAAAAAACCGTGTTGGGTGAAACCAAGCAAAATTGCCAAAATATGCTTACAGACAAATCTGACTTTAAATGAGTTAAAGAAGAAAGACAAACAGTAACACTCTTTGCAACGGTTGTGCTACAGCATGAAGTGAAAACCACAGGGTACTAGTAGCAGTGTTTTGTATGAAATCATCAAGAAATCTTGCGGTGGGACTTCAAAGTGATAGTTCACCCTAGAATGACCATTTTGTTGTTTACTTACTCACCCTCAGGCCTTCTGAGATGTAGGGCATATTTTTTTTCTTGAATAGAACAATAAAGGAGATTTTTGGGTAAATCCGCAGCGCTTGAGAAGAATTTTTCTACTCCAGAAAAAATGTCACCTACATCTCGGATGGACTGAGGGTGAGTAAATAAACAACAAAATGTTCCTTCTAAAGGTGAACTATCACTTTAAAATGTGTTTATGTGTTTTGCACTGTGACTGAAAATAAAAATGTATTGTCGTTCAATTCTATGATTAATAGTGTATGTGTGAATGGCTGTTCTTTATTTGACAAAATTAGCTCATTCAGTTGTTTGTTGTGTTTGTATGTGTGTCGGCGACATTGAGGATGTTGTACAGGTTCACCCCTTCATCTATGTGCATGTATGATCTGCATTGTGTTTAATTTATTGATGTTTATTGGACTAAAAAAAATAATAAAAAAAGGACTCTGTATATCAGTCATTCCCCATTGGAAGTCCAATTCTGTTCATGAAGAAAAGATGAAGTTGCTCTTTTATAAATAGATTTGTCTGTTATTTAATTGATATGATAACTATGTAGGTGAAATTAAGATGATAGAGAATTTATTAACAGGATTCACACACATTTTTGTGTCACTCAGGATACGTGTGTTTGACTGCGCAGACTCATTGACATCATCATTTTAAGTCTTGTGGTACTGTGATGTCATATAGCGATCGTTCTGGTCGTATGTGGGTTTGTGTGTTGTCTCTTGTCTTCACAAAGAGGAGTTTATGCTGCCTTCACAGAATTTACTAGTAATGAGTTTGACGGCCTGTCCACTGTATATACAGCTGGGAAATTCACATTCAGACAACAAAGATGATTGATTTATAGTTGAATTCATGTTAAATATGGTACTTTAAGCATTGACTCAATCAGTTAACTTTGAGCTCAGTTGATGCCTATTGATGGAGCAAAACGAAATATTGAGAAAATTGTCGTTGAAGTTGTTAATCATGGCCTCTTAACATTCAGAACATTTAAAAAAAAATAGATTTTAGACATTTACGAATCGATTCATAATCCTTTAAATCTTCAACGCGCACATACACACACTCACAGCAAAGCACGAAAACACACATGCTCGCACGCGCACGCGCACGCGCACACACACACACACACACACACACAGTGTCTTACCCCAGGCTCCAGGCTGACGCTGTTCTTCCCTCCTAAATTTAACACTCTGTTGTCTGTTTTATGTAACAGATTGAGTCCCGGCGCTCCGTTTGCTCCTCCTGAACGAGGAAACACATCGTACCGTTTGTATCCACACATGAATGATAGAATACGTTGGGCTCACTGTAGATGAAGTTACCATGAAGTCCATAGGGCTGCGTGGAGCGTCTCTCGCTCAGTACCGACAGAACCACCGGACGACGAAACAAAAGCTTCCGGATCACTCCATCGCCTCCGCGGTACAGCCCCGAACCTCCAGAACCAGACCGCAGGGAGAACTGCTCCAGAACCACCGGATACCTGATGCACCAACAATCCATCATCACCACAAACACAATCATCTCACCTCTGACACGTGAAGAACACACCAACCTCTTCTCCAAGATCTCGGGGTCGGTGATTCGCGTGTTTGTCATGTGACTGTGAACGCCGCTCCTCCCATTCCAGCCCGGCCCTGCCCCCGCACCACCAGCGACCGTCTCATAGTACCCGCTCTTCTCACAACCAAACGACACGTTGTTCATGCAGCCCTGAGCGGAAGAGAAAGCGGCCGCTCCTCAGATTCTTTTCCACAGTGTCCATTCAGCATTATTTCGGCAGTCATTGTCCGATTGAACGGTTCTGTACTCTGGAGAGTTAACACGAGATGGGCTGTACACACCTGTGAGGCGGCACACACTTGAAAAGCTTTAAAGATGACATCCACCACCCGCTGTGATGTCAGAACGTTTCCGCCCACCACTGCAGCGTTCAGAGACGGCTGAAGAATGGAACCAGGGGGAATGATGACTTTCACAGGAGTCAGACAGCCCTGAAATAAAACACGCACGCGCAAACGCACACGCACACAAACACACGGACACAAACACACGGACACACATACACGCTTGTACATCTATAAGATTCTTACAAGTTAATACTGTGTATGCTATATATCCTCAAAAAGAATCCATAAATTACTGTTTTAAAGGGGTCATATGGCATGAACACGTGTATTTATGTGTGTTTTTAGTTGCTCATGCATGTATTGGACACGTAACATTACAGAAATGAAAGTGTGTGAATTCTATCTAAAAGTGAATGTTCACCCAGACCTGCCTGAAACACCTCGTGTAATCACACCCCCTCAAATCTACGTCAGTTGGTGGTCTGATTTGACTAAGAATGCCCAAATGTATACACAAGTAAGGTAGTGTACCTGTCAGTACAACTGAAGAGGAACCTGATGTTACAAATATGGTCAGAGGCGTTACATTTCCCTCACAAGCTTGCAGTATTCCACCAATCACTACACACTGGTGAACTGACCAATCAGAGCACACCTCTTTTTTCAGAGCCATGAGCTTTGTTCAAAATCTGTGTGTTTCAGAGAGGCGGAGCACAGAGGAGATACAAACATGCTCGGTGTTTTGTAATTATAACGTTTATAAACCATAAAGGTTACATAAATAGGGATTTTTAATGTCCTACTTTGGTTTATATAATGTACAACATCAATTTTATGTGCATAGAAGGTGTAAAAACACCATTATTTCGCTATAATAGTCAGTTATTCTTACTTTACTTCTTGACTGACTCTCAAATGATTCGTTCGGCGATTCATCTGTCTAATCCCCTTTTTTCCACTAGTCTACTCTTGATGTGATTGGTCAGATGGTCTAGTCTGCTGTGATTGGTCCACCATGAATGAGGCTTACAAGCTACAGTGTTTGGGTTAGAAGAGTGAGTAATAGGCGGGGACTATATGTAGTGATGTAAAGTCAATTAAAAGGACTTTAGGCCTATTCGGACGGGACTAGTTTTACTGGAGGGGGTTTGAGAAGTTTGACGGGCTCTGTGATGTTAATCCTGTTCAAATCCCCCAAATCATTTTTTTTCTCTCACAATCTCTGTAAATCGCTGAATTTAGTGGTCTTCTGAGAAATCTGATCCCATCTGAATGTGATTGCTGACAAAATCTTTTCAAAACATTTTTCTTTACGTGTTTTGGCCAACGTGAACTGCCGTTAGCTCTTACTAACTCACATACTGTGAATACTTCTTGGATCTCATCCATTTAATCATTCCTATCAAAAAGACATGGATGCTTTTGCAATTCCACAAAAATAAAATCTAGACGGGCCAAATCTGGTAAACTGTAATATCAGTGTCAGTGAAGGAATTCAGCTTTATTTCACATTTACATTTAGACATTTAGCAGACGCTTTTATCCAAAGCGACTTACAAAGAGTTTAGGAGCAATAAGCGAAAGTTCATACATGAGCCATACTACATTAGGTGCCAATACAAAGTTACTGGTTTCAACAAAAGCTAGACCACTACCTGTTGAGAGAAAGGGTTAGTGTATTATTTATTATTATATATATATATATTTTTTTTTTTTTTCTCATTTATCTGTCCACTCAACTACATAATGGTAATGTTAATGAATGAAAATAAGAAATGATTCTATGAAATACTGTTTTCTTCATTTCTGTGGGTTTATTATAAGCAGGCTGCTATTGTTGGGTCATATGACTATGAGCAATGCATGATCCAGAGCAGGTGACCTTCTACAACACTCAAGCGTACTAAAGACACTCTCACCTCTGTATTAACCCCTAGTCCTGTCCAAATCACTACATAAAAATAACAGACATCGTGTGACAGCAGTTGTAACTCAGACGTTGTTTTAAAAAAACTAACCCTTCAGATTAGGGTGCAAGACTATAGAAAGACCCCATAGACCAGACGTGTCTGTGTGTTGAGCAAATGGATCAGGTGGTTTTAGCACAACCCAAAAAAATTTGATCTGATCAAAATTTCTCTCGACTTGATTGTTGTGTGCGTGTGTGTGTCACCTGGTTGAGTGGAATGTCCTGACCCACCATACATCTCACACAGTAGATGAGAGCTGAGAGGGTGATGGCACGAGGAGCATTACAGTTACCCCAGACCTCGACCCCTGTGCCTGTGAAATCAAACACTGCGCTGCCCTACACACACAAATTCACACAAACACACACACATGAACGCAAGCATGCACACACACGCAAACACAAGTGAATGTTGTACTGATATCGTTTTACAGTGAAGAATAAACTGGACGGACTGATAAATGTGAAATTGATGGGTTACCAGTTCTTCATTGATCTGGACCTCCAGTTTGATCGGCGTCCCATCATCCATCTGATCTTCTGCTTCCACTTCAAGAGAGCCCGTTTCCTGCCGGCGGCGGCGGGCGAAATCTCTCAGCATGTCTCGAACCGCGAGCTCTGCGTTACTCTACATCCATACAGCAGACACATTTATAAACAGCAACCTTAAACTGCCAGTAAACAGCAGGCAAAAGGTACACACCTGAATGTAGCCCATGTACGCCTGGACCACCTCCAGACCGTAGCTGTCAATCAACTCCCCCACCAGTTGACATCCCCTCTGATTGGCTGCTACCTGAGCCCGCAGGTCCGACAGGTTGTCACGGAGATTGCGTGTCCCAGAGCATCCTGGGTACTGCGCTGGTGCCATGAGCGCCTCAGTCACAGCTGAAATGAGGGAGAAATGAAGAACGAGAACAGATACAAACACCTGAAGAGACTTCATGTGAACCTCTCACCTTCCTCCTGAAACACTCCACCCATCACCAGTTTGAATGAGGTGAAGACGGCGCCCTCCTGCTGTAGCGTGGTGGAGTGAGGAGGCATTGAGCCAGGAGTAATGCCCCCAATATCAGCGTGATGACCCCTACTGGCCACAAAGAACACGGGCGCGCTCACACCCCCACGAAACACCTGCTCAAGAACACAAACCAGTCAACAAGAGATAAAGAGCAGACAGCGATATTCTTACTGTTGATGAAAAGTTTGCTTGTGTTTTTTGGGTTAAAGGTTATCGAGTCACACTGTGAATGATGATGGTTTATTTGAGGCGTACAGGAGTGATGACGGTGAGGTCTGGGAGGTGACTGCCGCCTGCACACGGATGATTACTGAGAATCACATCACCCTCTACCATACTGCCACCTGCTGCCCGGATCTGAAACAACACAAACACAATCAAACCTGCTGCTTATGTGGCCATGAAACGTAAAAATATACAATTCAAAATGTTCAAAACACTTTCGATCTCTTTTGGTCTTTTTGGGAAAAGTAAATGATATTACGAGTGATATATTCTCACAAGTTTTGTTGAGAAATGAGATTTCTAAAAGTTCTCACATCATCATCACTTTCATCAACATCTGATGAGCAGATTCAAAGGTCATTCTAAGTCAATCAGGAAAATTCTGATGAACTGAAAGCAGGTGTGTGGGTTCAGATCTTGGTTTGTATGTGATGTGTTCGTCTACCTGATATTGTACTGTCTCCTGCATAGCCCCCAGATGAACCGGGATGTGAGGGGCATTAGACACCAAACCTCCATCAGGACCGAACACAGCGCAGGAGAAATCCAAACGCTCTTTTATATTAGTGGACATGGAGGTTCTCTGCAGAACTCGACCCATCTGCTCTGTGTGTGAGACAGAAAACATTCTTTATTGTCGTCAGATCAAATTATGTATCACACAGGAGACGATCTACAGTCCTGGTCAAAAGTGAGGTCTGACCCTGCCATCAGCCTTTCTTCAAATAAATGATCAACACAACACATGAGCAAGACAAAAGAACAAGTAAATATCATAAATAACTGAAGAAAAACGTGTGTCACACCTGCGATGCTCATGAAGCGATGAGAGAAGATGGACAGCTGGACCGTGTTGAGCTCAGTCCCTAACACACACTGTGTTGCCATGCCGACAGAAATGCACAAATCACCAGCGTCCGTCAGGCGAGCGACACACGAAGGCTCCACGAGAATCGTACTGACACAAACACGAACAGAATAATGAGGAAAATCGTTATAAACTCACCTTCAATGCTGCTAGACTTTTGAATGTTGTCTTCTTCAAAAAGAAAATCACAGTCTTGCCTATTGCCTCGATCATAGTGCACGTGAAGCAGAGCGACCTGCTGTCGAGCTTACATTCAGGCCGCGGTCAAAGTTCAAAATGGTTCTGTGACTATAGCTCTGTGACGATTACCCTCGTGGCCAATAGAACGGGGCATCCACGCGCGGAAAACAAAATGGATGAACAGCTACTGTGTGTGTCTGAATTTTTTTAACTGTACAAAACAGGAGACAGAGACATCGGGAGAAACGCTGTGTCATAAATAGACATATGTCAATTCAAGTTAGCATGTGGGGTGTGTTTAAAGTCATTGAACGGGTACGCTGAACCCTGCCGCCAGCCCAGCGTATTACACGTCCTATGTGACAGCCGCATCATACTTTGCTTAAATTTTTTTTAAGAAATTATTATGGGATGGACTGGATCCGCAGCCAATCCAGGCCCGAGCCAATGATGTCTCCAGTTGTCAAAGCAGTTCAGGTGAATTGAGAGAGACAGACAAACCTGTTGTGATCGATGATTATGGCCGGTCCGTTGATGCTGTAATCACAGGTGAGATCCTCCCACAGATACACACTGGTGTTCAGATGACCTTCCTCAAAATAACACTGCGTCATCTGAGTTCAACACATAAAAATGACATTAAGAACAAATCGATTCTCTGGCAGCAATCCCATGCAAATACCAACCTACAGTAACCATCAAAAAAAATCATTAATTGTATTAATGCACTTTAAGTAAATTGTCTTGTTTTTTAAGCTTAAGTGTTTTAAGCACTTGTGGATTATCGCAGCGCCAGCCCAATGGGTCGATATAATACACCAAAAAGGTCACGTGGTGACGTAGGCTGAACTACCAGTATAATACACCAGTATACGCTTCAGGCCACAGCCTCAGAACACCTTTCTTGAACTGACAAAAGTGAGAACGGACTGCTTAAGGGGCAGCAACATTCAGTTTGTAGAATCTGGAAAAGTACACAGAGAAGCCCCGGTAGCCGCTGATATAGATATCTGCCATAGAGATTCCTCTGCAACCAGCCCAAGACCCAGTCCAAGTGGAATGACAAGAGATACCTCACTGTAGACAGAGGCTTCTGGGCAGCCTTGTACAACAAAGTGATAAGCTCCACAATCCAGCGAAGAACTCGCACAGGACACAAGAGGTGGTACTCTGAACAGCCTAGCGGTGCAGACTGAAAATTGTAAGGATTGCAGGAGCAGAACTTTAGGTAGAAAGGATGGGTTCAGCCGGAGCACTACACCAGAATTATCCATTAACCAACGCATGCATAAGTTGCTAACAGATAAAGCATGCAACTCGCCTACACGCTTAGCAGAAGCAATTACCAACAAAAAGCAATCATCAAAGTTTACCATCATAGGTCAGCTGACTGCAAAGGCTTGATTGGTGGGCGACAAACAAAACCAAGAACAACTGGTAAATCCCATCCAGCAGGGAAATTAGGTTTATGAGCTAGTCTCACCAGTCTCACACCCTTTAAAAAACTGCACACAAGAGACTGAGTACAAAGGGAAGAACCATTAACTGGTATGTGATGCGCAGAAATGGCTGCAACATAAACCTTTAAAGTGGAGGCAGCTGTGCCTGAATCTAAAAAACATAGAACTCTTGGAACCTCACAACATGCAGGACCCAATCCATGCTCTCTGCACCATGATGAGAGTGTATTCCAACGTGCTGAATAGAGCAGGATGTGTATAATACTTTAGCACTAACTATGGTGTGAAGATCCACAGGTCTACAGTTGGCTAAGAGACTGTCGGACCCAGTGGCCAAACCCAAAGCTGGACACGGGTGCCAAACAGTGCCGTCCATCTAAGGAAACTGGTTATTTTATCAACAGTGACAGAAGAATGGGAAAGCAGACAGTCTGGTCACAGCATCTTGTACTAACGGAATCGATGTCTTCACCCTCGCAAACCACAAGTTACAGTGACTGTACTTCCGTTTCGCAAAAAGATCCAGACCTGCTTCGTCAAACTGCTGTCATAACCTTTGCACCACACCGGGTTGAAGCCTCCATACCCCTGGGTGTATAAGATCCCTTAAAAGAGCATCTGCGACCTGATTGCTTGGTCCCGCAGGTGAGATGCAGGACCTTGAGGGACCTCGCTCCACCCTGATGGTTCAGGTGATACACTGTTGAGGACATGACAGCCCGTCTGAACCACCAAGAATTGCTGCAGGGCCAGGAAAACTACACAACTCCAGGAGAATGATGAGTTCCCTGGGACGAGCTGAGGACCAACGACTACAAACACCTCTGTGTTTCCATGATGCCCCCCACCTGAGGAGGGAAGCCTCGGGTTGTGACCACCTCCCGACGAAAAGCAATGATCGCCAGAGGAACCCCTGACATCAGGAACTACCGAAAATTCCGCTGCACCAATGCCTGGATACAACCCTGTGAAACAACAGGCACAGAGGATAGCACAGAGAAGCACAACGTATCGTGAAGACAGTCAGAAAGTAGCCGGGAGCAGACGTATCACGCCGTGGGCTGAGCAGGTGTGTGTGTTATACTGGTAGCTCAGCCTACATCAACATATCACCTTTTGGATGTATTATCTGGACCTATCGAGCTGGGGGCTCAATAATCCACCAGTGCCTAAGTGTTCTGTGGGGCTCTGCTGGTGTTGTCATACCTGATTTGGTGTTGGAGGTCTTTGCCCCTGTTTGCGCTGCACCTTTGACTGTATTCCGGACTTCCCAGAACAACGCACACGGATGTCATCCACCACGATTGGCCGATCAGCGATAGTGAATCCAAACTCCTTCTGATATCTGATTCAGAAAACCGAGCGTGAAGAGACAAGAGGAACGCCCCGTTCAGACCCCCAGTGACAAAGCGAGGCCATGTCATTCATTTCAATGGAGACACGAGCGACAGTGACCGTTGGTGACAGGATGAAGCATGTCTAGCGATGTGCCAAATTTGAGAGCTACTACCAATAGGAGTACAGCTGTGGAGCTCATGTCATTCGTCTCTCGTCAGTTACAGCAGAGTTTGTTTATGAATGTTACTAGAGCAACCAAAGCTAGGAACGCCTTCTAATGACCTCGTAACAAAGACAAGCGACACACAACTACAGTCGCTCGTGGTCTGAACCCACAGAAGAGTGTGAAATGCGTGTAGGCAGAAGTACCGTTTAGTGAAGGCCTTGCGGAAATCTCCAGAGCTGCAGGAGAGAGAGTCACAGGGATGATCAGCGGCCGTCACCATCAGCGCACAGTCTGTACCTTCATAGCGCATGTGCAGAAACACCTCCGTACTTATCTGACAGCTGAACACACATCATTCAATGGCATCACCTGTCAGGGTTAAATGTCAAATGTAAGAGTACATGATGTAGCTTCAATGACCTGCCGAAGCCTCGCTCGAGCAGTTTCTCCTCACAGCACTGAGAAAGCAGAGCTATCCTCCCGTCCAGCTCACTGTATGAAGCTGAAATATAATGTAAAGAACAGGGTTCCTGAAGCTCCTCCACCACATCAGCCAGAGCCAAACCATACGCTGACAACACTCCACTATACCTGACAGTGAGAAAGAAAGAGAACCTCAAGAAACAAAAACATTCTACTTTGACATCATGATGTCTAGAAAAATCTAAACGCTACACAGCTGTGTTCTTCAATGGCTTCCAGGAAGACCAGGTGCATTAAGGCAGGGGAGCTGCCAGGAATTTTGGGCCCCATGACAAAAAAATCTAAATGGGCCCCCTCTGCGCAGCTGGTGTCACCACATCTCTAGGACCCAACTGTCCCATCAAAAGCTTTACATAACTCTAATTAAGGCTTACAACTGTCCAGCTTCTTGTAGTCTAATACTAGTACTAGCACAATATTTACTGCTGGTGATTTGTACATGCATGCAAGTCTAGTATGCAGTTCACTATTTGATGCAAGATTAAAAGCAACCATAAAAATGTGCTGAAGGCTGTCTTTTACAGTCTCAATGTATTTTTATTGTGATTCAATTGCAGATTGCGCGGTACTTTAATGCGAAATGCCAAACAATCTGCGCAGCCCAACATTAAGTTGAACGCGTCTGTTCCTGAAGTCAATGATTATCCTCTTCAGGTGTTTTATCAGTGTTGGTGCTTAACTCGGCAGGAAAGTGGATCTCGCGGGCCAGAGTTGAGAACCACTGCTATAGGCTACCCACCTTTCTTGGTGAAAAACTGGGTTACAGTTTGACACCCTTTCCTTTGTCTTTCCTCTCTTTTATGGAAAACCAGATTTTGATTTAACGTTACTAGGCAACATTGTGGTCACTGTAGTTCTGGCGCATCTACTGACTGCATGTAAACACCGTCACTGAGAGCGCTAAAACAGGACCAAACCATTTCATTCAGTTACAGGGGGTGGTCGGTCAATCTGGATGTTTACTTTTTGGTCAATGGGGATTTTTAAAACAAAGCGATCATTAATTGTATTACTATATAAAATTATATAATGAATGATGATGGTTTGATAATGTTATATAAGTTAAAACATATGTTTGGGGCCCCTGTCAGTCACCTGCGTCCCCAAAACAAGACTTTCAGACTCATTCAATGCAAGTATGGGCCGTTGTTTATGCAAAGCGTTTGTCACCCACTGTCATTTAGACCCTGCAACTAAACACGAGTGCGAGAACTGGACCCATGAACGGCTGCCCAGACCTATCCGTGTATGTCACAAACTACTGTGAGAACAGACTCCTCCACATGCGTATAAATGGATCTTGTTAGTGTAGAGTGCGCAGTGGAACACTCCTCTTGCTGGTTGGGATACAGGTAGTATCGTTTAAAGTGAATAACTTTTATGTTACAGTTCAATTTCAGGGTGCAAAGACTGACAATACTCTTAAAGAAAATATGTTTTCCTCTAAATTTACTATAAATAATATATTCAATCATTTCATTAGATTTACCCAAAGATAGATAACCCAAACCCAAACCCAAAAAAAAAAAAAAAAAAATGGAATGGAATGGAATTGACACTTCATATATTAAGAAATAAATGTACTTAAATTATTATATTATATTGCATCATATATTTTTTTTCATAATGAAGGAATTATGTAACGGATAATAAATATGTATTAAAGGCAGTTCAACAATGGGTAACCACTTTTCTTTTACTTTTGTGCTCTATGTGCATTTGTATGCAAACAAAGACTCTTTTTCTACTAAAGCGCAAAATTGTACACAAGATATTTGTTCTGAGAATACACCAGAGAGATGCATTTACCTTTAAAATGTACATCCTTTTTTTACTAGAAAGAAGATTCATATATCAATCAGATAGCGTTGTGATTTAATTCTCGCAATGATTTATTCGAGTTTAATAGATAATCTCTATAATATTGCTTTAAATGTATGTGTAACGAGGAAGGCGGGACGAGAGCCGTGAGGAGACGAGGCGGGGCGTGAGTGATAGTGGGAATCAGCCGTGCGCACACCGGTCCCGCATATCTCACAGAGGAGATCGGGAGCATACGAGGAGCCAGAGGACTGCTGACGAGAGAGGACTGGGCCCGGACATGGGTTTAGTTTGTATTTATGTTCTCGAGCCGGCAGTCGACCCATGTTATTGTTTGTTTATTTTGATTAAAGTTTGTTTGCACGTTCGCCGGTTCCCGCCTCCTTACTTCCCTACTTTGAGCTCTATTACAGTATGTAATTGTATATAAAGGACATGTTTCTGTGTGTTGTGCACACTGTGCCCCCTTAAAAAGAATGAGTGCATGATGCCCCAGTTCTTGAGGACAGCAGAGATCTCAGAATAGGTCAAGGGTTAGGTCTGAGGTAAACTAACAGTAGCTCAAGGTTTAAAAGTTTAACTCAGTTTCAGGGTTAAAGGCACAGTTCATCCAAAAATAAGAATTCCGTCTTTATTTCCTCACCCTCGAGTTGTTCCTAAACTGTATACATTTCTTTGTTCTGATATTTAGAAGAATGCTTGTAACCAAACAGTTCATGGCCACCATTGACTGCCATAGTAACATGTCCAGTGGTGGAGTGGTCTTTGTTCTAATGAAGACAAAATAAGATCTGAAAGCAAACAGTTCCGAGACACTTTTGACAACCATGTTCATTTTCCTACTATGGTAGTCAACAGTGGCAAAGATCTGTTTGGTTAAATGCATTCTTCCAAATATCTTTCTCTCGGTTTATCAGAACAAAGACATTTATAAAGATCTGGAACAACTCCAAGGTGAGTTAATCATGACAGAATTGTTATTTTTGGGTGGACTGTCCCTTTAAGGGTTAAACTCAGCTCCAGGGTTAGTTTAATAGATCAAACATGGCGTCAGAAATCATACATACATACATATATAAAAATAAAATTCTGAATTTGCTATTTATAGATGCGTGTTTAGAGGATCAATCTGTGAAGCGGCCACAACACGTCACCTAAGAGACAAAGTAGGAAAAAAGAAACGCTCAGCCGTCACTAACACATACTTGTGTATAAAGACAGTCTTCATGCCTAACGCTCTTGCTATGGCACACGCATGCTGGCCAGCCGCTCCTCCAAAACATGCCAGCACATGTTCAGATGTGTCATGACCTTTAGCCTGTTGAAAGAGACGAACAGTGCTGCTGACATTGACTTGAACACAATAGCATTCAGAACATCAGCACTGTTGGTTGCTGTACCTGTGTGAGTGCTCTGATTGGACGACACATGGCCTCATTAGCCACTCTGATGAAGCCCATGGCAACTTCCTCTATGCTCATTTCTGATTGGTCCCCTCCTGAAGTACTGTTTGATGATTGGTTTGCAGAGAGGAAGTGGTTAATCTCTGGTGTGAGCTCGTGGAAACGCTTCATTGTGTCATCGAGTGACAGAGGCTCATTTTCTCCAGGTCCAAAGATTTGAGGGAAGAATGAAGGAAGCAGACGGCCGAGAGCGAGATTAGCGTCAGTGACAGTCAGAGGACCACCTGCACAAAACGCACAACACACACATCACCTTCCCATCAATATTTACAGAGCACTTCTGTGTTCTCTGTTTACACTGAATTGAAGTTGCAAGCATTGAAGGCATACAACTCTTCCAAAAATATCTCTATTACCACATCAGTGGCTGTACCAATGTGAAAGAGGGGCAATAAAGTGCAAAAGTTTTTGAGAGCACCCTCTTCCTCAGTGTCACATTTGTCAGTGCACTTCTGTGTCAGACACAAAACTCACACACAACAGACAAATAATCTAACAAATTAGACACATCAGATAAGTTCAATGTGCAAAGTAAAAGTGTATCGACTGTGTTTGTTACATCACTGCAATCAGATTTACTGATAAAAAGCATACTGTAACAAGGTTCAATAAAAGGAAGGAAGAAGGCGGGAACCGGCGAACATTTAAGGCACTTTAATCAAAATAAACAAACAATATTACGGAAGTAAAAGACAGGCATCTGATTCCAACGATCACTCACGACACCGACCCCGCCTCACGGCTCTCGCCACGCCTTCCTCACCACACATGCATTTGTTTGTGAATGTTGTAAAACGTTGCTGGGTCATTCTGTGTAAAATCAAGGAAATTTCACCGGCTCAAATTTTTGAATAATACATACAGAAGCAAAACCAACATCAGTAATGATGAAAGCCAAAATATTAAACGCCACCAATGAATAGCAACTGACTAATTCACTTAAAAATGACAATTTTCTCACAAAGATAAATATGCCATTATCATAATGTCATTTTTACACAGAAGTCGGTATATCTGTGTAGTGGAGTAGGCGGGGCGAGACCGTGGTTCGAGGAATCACGTAGGAGATTGGGAGCATATAAGAGAACGAGCTACCGGACCGTCGAAGAGAGAGGACCGGGCCTGAACATGTTTTACGCTTGTATTTGTATTTATGTTTTGTTCGCCGGCGGTCGGCCGTGAGGGGCCGCCGGCTGTTATTATTTATATTAAATCTACAATATTTTAACTGTCTTCCGGTTCCCGACTCCTTCCTTTCTATTAATGAACCTTGTTACAATGCTATTCATAAGATTCTATAGAGCGGTGGATTTTAAACTTTTCAGATCAAGCACCACCTTTAATAAAATGTGTTGTCCCAAGTACCACCTACTGACCGCCATAGAAAATCATGTAAATTTACACTTATTAAATTAAAAGTAAAGCTGTGAATCTTAATCTTTACACCTCGTAGGGTGTCTGGATGTGCTTTACAATTAAGTTCTAATAATTAAGTAGGCAAATCTTGGTTTTACACTTGCCTAAAGAGATCTACCACGCTACCCTGAAAGGCATTAAAATTGCTTTGATACTAAGTATTTAAACTCAATGTAGCCCAGAAGCAATTCAAATTAATGCTGCAAGCAGAATTTATTGGCCCCCTTACAACTTTGTGCACATTGTGGATGCCTTAATTTGGCAAAAAAAGTTCTTCATGTTTCATGGCAAAACATCAAACTGTGGACACGGTACTGAACAAAAACTCAAAGGCATTGCAATGAAACATGGCAGTGGCCTGTAGACTAGACTGACAAGATATAAAAAATGAAATGATGAAATCTTAAGCAGTTGTACAAAATTGCAGATAAAGTATATAATGGCAGACTTCCTGTTGGGGTCAGGATATTGCTGTTAGAGCTGTTGGAATGTTACGTGAGCCTAACAAATTTCATACATACATGAAATGTAGCATGAGGGCTGATTTATTGCAATTTTGTAGGTGGAAGTATAGAGGCATTTGTGCTCGAGACATAATTAACAACATACTCAAAGAAATAATCTGATAAATAATTATATTTATAAAATTTAAATTTGCTACCAGATTTTTGCAAAATGACTCCCATTTGGTTTTTAATGTGTACATTTTTAACTCTTTCCCCGTCATTGACGAGTTATCTCGTCATTCAAAAAAGAAGGTTTCCTGCCAAAGAAGAGTTATTACGCTGTTGCACACCTTTGGAAAAAGTACAGAAGATCTGAACCTTGAACACATATGTTTTATCTGTTTTTAATTTGTGTAATCTGGGTGGAGTCTTTGACCAAAATTGTTTTTATTATTAAATCAAAGTGATTGAATGTAACTCTACACCCTTGCGTCATTTAGTACAGTGGTTCTCAACTGCGAGATCCATCTTCCTACAGAGTTTAGCCCCAACTCTGATAAAACACCTGAACAAGCTAATCAGCCCAACATTAAATTTAACGCGTTACATTAAAGTCATTTTAAAGCATGAAGAAATTATTATCTAGGATTCAACTTTTATAAATGCTATTTTAAAGCTTAAGCATATGTTTGAAGTGATAAATTATCGAATGCAGTGGGAAAGTTCTCACGAAGCCTTGTTTTAGATGAACCACATAGGGCCTTATAAATGTAGTTCCTAAAAGCAAAGTTAGTGAAGCACAAGAATCTAAAAGGATATTAAGCTATGCCTAACATTTCTTAGAGTTAGAGACATGAAAACTTGTAAAGATAGCACAAAACTTTAACTGTCACCATTGGCATAAAATGCATCAAGGATTGCTAAAGTTAACAGATTTCACTAACAGATATACCGATCTCTGTGTAAAAAAAAAAATGATGATGCTGTTTGTTTTCTCTTGTCATTTTCAGCTTTCCTAATATGGCTCCAAATTTCAGGTGAAAAATGGTAATTTTTACACTCCTCTATTACTCAGTAATTTCATATTTTGGCTTTCATCGCTACTGATGTTAGTCTTGTATTTGTAAAAATAAAAATATTTGAGCCGGGGACCTCTGGTTGAGCTGACACGGAATGACCCTGCTGTTCAGCTGTTTCTCGCCATGACACAAGGCTCCACATAAACCCAAATAGTACTAGTGTCACCACTTTAAACAAACACATTTTAGTCTCATCTAACGTTTGAAACATTTTGGGGCTGTTTCCTGGACAGGGATCAGCTTTAGACAGGAGTAGGCCTTAAATGAGGATATTTTAGTCATTTTTAAAACATTACTGGGGAGGGTGGGCATCCTGAGACAAAACAATCGCACTGATGTATTTAAGGATATGTCAGTCCAAGTTGTTTTCGATTAAGACACTGCTAACACTTAATATGTGTGGGACTACTCTTAGCACCTTTTCGAGATATTGTTTATAAATAAATGGCCAGTAACCGGTCCCATGAGCTCTTACCCTTCCTGTAGCAGGCCGGTCCGGGATGAGCTCCAGCAGATTCTGGGCCTACCACAAACATCCCTGACCTGAAACACAGATGGATCATCTACTAGATCACACACGTTTTACTCCGCTACATAAACTTTACACTCTGAAAGTCGTGTTGTGGTAGATCATTAACATGTCACCGAGTCTAACCCAAATGACTAAACACGTGTTGTGGTTGTCTCATGCAGTAAAATCTCCAAGTAAGCGCAGGTCAGGAGAGGGTTACACAGAATCCCTGCACATCTCGTGTTCATGATATATTTCAACAACAGAAACACACAGTCACCTGAAGAAGAGTCTAGAACCTCCTCCAGCCGCAACCGTATTGATGTCCAGCTGTGGAGCCTGCAGTGTGATTCCAGCGATAGTCGCCTCAAACACGTGTTCATACTGACCAGCGTAGCGGCTCACGTCTGTGGACGTGCCTGTGCAAAGACATTTCTTAAGTCACATTCATACAGTAACTTTGTGTTAGTTCAAGCCTCAGATGCACAGATATGTCAGAATGTAGAACGAGCTGCTGTGGAGGCAGGACACAAATCTACAGTATGTGGCTCAGTCTTTGTCTCGTTGATTTTTTATACAGGCATTCATTAGAATTGTTTTATTTCCTCTCACCTCCCATATCAAAGCCGATGACGGGTTTGTTTTCCATAAAGCCGTGCGAGGTGACAGCGTAGCCTACAACTCCTCCAGCGGGACCCGAGAGCACCGCCCGGGAGCCACAGAACCGCTCCATCGGCGTCAGACCACCATCAGACTGCATGAACAACACATCCACACCCTGCCACGGAGAGACTGAGGCCTTATGAACTGTATCTTCAATCCCACACACATTCATACTAAACTTCACACACACCTTCAGGCCTCCTATGAAGCCGTTGGTGAATTCAGCAAGGTAGCGGTGTATTTTCGGCGTGAGGTAGGCGTCCACACATACGGTGTATCCACGAGGCACTGCTCGAACCATGGGCATCACCTCACTGGACAGAGACACCTGCGTGAAACCAAGACGCTTCGCCAAATCTCCAACGGCCTTCTCGTGATCTGACCACCTGAAACCCACAAACCACCATCAGGAAGAAGACATGTCATCATTCTCTCTGTTCCTCCACTTATGCTTTCATTCCTAATTCTGCTTTAGAACTCTCTGTGGGAATCAGGTGCCGGATTCACCAAACATTCTTGAGAAGAGCAATTCTTGAATGACATACTTTTTCTTAAATTGAAAAAGGAATGTTACGTAAACCCCCCCAAAAATTTCTTAACACAGTTCTTACATCTTTTCTCAAGATTGATATTATGAAAATAATTAAGAAGAATCCAAATTCTTGAAACAAGTCGTGAATATCATCAGCCTCACAGTTGGGTTAAATCTCAAGAGCTAAGCTGTTTAGTACATGTATTTGGTTGTTTCACATGTGGCATGTGGTGTATTGAGTCAGAATCATCATTTTAACTTTTATTGCCATTAAGGAATATTTATATTGATATAATAATGATAAGGTTTAGCTCCCTTACTCGTTCTTTCATAACATTTTGCATTATTCTGGGACAAGGTGACTGGAAATGGAGAGGATCACAAATGTTATGGTGTAGTCAATAACACACAAAGAGTGTTAGAAGAAGTTAATTTATCTTCAATTCAGTTTCCTGTATCCTGTCCCAGTTCTTCTCCCCACACATGTTAACGGCCATCACCTGATACACACATGACTTACAGAAGCGACCCTCAACATCACCCGTTGTCTGACATACCAATGAGTCCCATCACAACAACATGAGATCTTATGCTTGACACCTTAGCTGAACAGGTGAGCTGTAGTGTATGTATTATGTATGATGATCTATACACACGTGTAAGAATGTAGTAACAACACGGCTAGGCTGCGGATTCCTTTGGAAAACAAACACTTCAAATCTCGTTCTGCTTGCTGAAGATCCAGATCCCGCCAGAGCTCCAGGCGGTCTCCTGTACTGCCTGAGACACACACAACAGAGCATCACTGAAATGACTCAATTCATACACACACATGCTACCTGGTAAATGTCAACATATCAGGATGATGTCAGGACTTTATCCTAAAGTAAATGCAGACAAATTTAACCTGTGACGATGCGTTTGGGTTGATTTCTGGGTAGCTGACAGGAATCCTGTGTGAGAATCACTCTCTCCTCCACCTCCATCACCTCCTCATACAGCAGCTCTGGCATACGCACCTCCTGCGACACACACAGACGCTCTTTATTAATGTATCACTCATATTTCATGAGAACTTTGCATACACATGACAACCACATGTGAGTGGCGTGATGTAAATTGTGTTCATCACCAGATCAAACAGGTCCGGTCGGGCTTGCGTGCCGATATGAAGCAAGTCTCGAAATCCACGTGTCACCACCAAAGCTGTTCTTTCTCCCTGGCGCTCCAGCAACGCATTAGTCGCCACTGTGGTGCCCATCCGAATCCAGCCAATCAGAGAGGAGTCCAAAGGCTGATCCCGAGGAAAGCTCCGCCCACTTTCCTGTTGAATAAATCAGACAGACTGTATTAAAGAGGAGTTCTTTGACTACTGTGTTCTGTCTGTGTGGCCGTGTTTTCTCTCACCTCCTCCAGGACTCTGCGGATGCCCTCAGTAGGAGCGTCTCTGTAGTTTTGTGGGTCATGTGACAGGAGTTTCAGGACCCTCTCTCTACCGTCAGGCGAACGGGCAAAAACGTCGGTAAATGTTCCTCCACGATCAATCGCAAAGTCAAACTTGCCTTTAGTTTCAGCCATGCTTGGACACACATTCAACACACAGAGTCAGGGATGTTCTCAAAACACACATTCTCATAGACAGCCATAGTTCTGTCAGAATAACGCAAGATGCCGTGTGAAGCAGTGGGTTACAGAGCATTTTATAACAGCTAAGAGTGTTGTGAAAACTAAAACCCCCTTACACTGTTATATAATTCTCTGTAACACACTGCTTCACACATCTTATTGCTTTTATAAAACTGTTATTCCATGTGGAGAGCAAAGTTTCATGAAATGATATTTAGGCCGAGTAATGCGGTCAGCCATTATAAATGAGGGTATTTTATAATGGCTTAAAACTCGGCTCAGCCAGTCAGAATCAAGGAGCAGAACTGAGGCTTTTATAAATGTGTTGGGTTACGACCTAATAAAGGAAGCTTAATTTAAATCAAATATGAAAATGCAAGAAGCTCTAAGTGTTTCATCTTACTGATGTGTCACAGAATCTTGGTTTACAAGATAATGACTTAAATAAACGAAAACTTGCATTAACAAATTTCCTTTTTAAAAACAGATTTGCTCTTAATAAACTCTGACACTTAGCGATGCTCTGGCTGTTAACCTGTACACGTTATATAACGGAGTTAATCATAAATCACAGACATGTTTAAATCTTTTCCTCAGGTTTACATGGTGAGTTGATCTCTGAACTCAAGTCTGCTGTGGTGCGATGTTTTATAAACTGGGGCTTATCTCCTTTATACTTGATCATCAAGAGCTTTATACGTGTGAATGACAGTCACTGTGTTTACTGAGTCACTATTACTGTCAGTAATGACACAAATAACCCTGAACAAACCTGAGGCGACAAGTTATAAACACTAAACAAGCGACAACACAACTAACACAATCATCACAACATCATAAACAGACTGTAATAAACTCACAGTGTCTCAAGGTGAAGCGCAGGTGACGTGTGAAGTAACACTTTTCTATCTCAGTGACCCAAGAACTGAGACGATAAACGTCAACTCACTTCGCGGTTTTATTCCTGTCAGTAAGGGAGAGTTTCCGCCTTCGAGTAACCAGCCAATCATCAACCGTCAAGAGACTGACGACTTTCTGGGGGAGGGGCTTAAAATTGTACAAGTTCATTTTAGGAAAAGAGTGAACGGTAGAGTTCATGTCTGGTTAATAGTCGTCTGAATGTGTACTTGTGATCTTAATGAGCGGTCTTCAAGACATCGGACGTCGGACTCTCCTTTAGGTTGTATAAGTGAACTGAATAACTACTGGAGACATCATATTGGCGCAGTCACTGGTCCTGTCCCACAAGTGTCGAACACGTGTTATTCCTTTAATTACTGTCTTCACAAACTGGGTTTCAAACAGCATAAAAGAAACTTGCATGATTTCATTCTTGGACTTTGTGGTTCAAATGGAAATTTAATCGGTTTTAATGGAATCTCGATGTGTAGGCCTACTGAAAAAAGACTCAAGACTAACACTATACATTAAATAAGTGTGTAATTGTTTTATTGGCAAATAGCTGATGCTTCATATTTTTGTTTTCCCATAAATTTTCACTATATTAAAAAGCTCTGTCCGTCATAGTATTTACTTCCGACTTGAATCCTCCTTCTGGTGTGAGTCATGAAAAGCCCCCAAATGTTGAGAAACGACCAGAAGACAGAATATTATAACGGGCCATCATTCAGCCCTCATCTCATTAGTTCTTCATAGTTATTTTAATGTGTAACTTGATTTCTTAGAATGTAGCTGTCAATGCTGTATGAAGTGTCTATATGTATGTGGTAAAGTGAAAGCAGACAGTAGATGTCAGTAGATGTCCGTTCTGGTTTGTGTTGAAATGAAAGTTGCTGAAGTGTTTTAAAGGAGTTGATCTCATGGCTGGATTAATAAACCCGGAGAAACATTCGAAAACTTAAATCCATCATCGGAATTGTATTCATGCAGATCTCTTCAGCGATGTAAGGATTTTATTATTGATTCTTTCTTTCTCTCTCTCATCATGTCAATGCTTTTAGCTGACGCTGCTTGTTTCAAGCTTAACTTTAGCTCCAGCACACGATAAATGGATGAAGTGAGCGTTATCTATCGTGCTCTCACACATAAAGATACGTGATATTATAACATGTTTTAGCACAAAGAATCTGCCTGATGTTAATACCACTTATGTTTTTGTGTTGTGTCTGTTCACGAGTTAATGCTACTTGTTAATGCTAACTGCTAAAGCTTACTGAAGCTAACAGTCCGTCCGTCCGCAGTAAAGAAAGAAATCAGTGTTTGATGACAGATATAATACTGCAAAACACGAATCACATGATTGTTTTACTATGGTTAGCAAACACGTTTTTGTTGTGTGTGATTTAACGCTTAAATAACAGAAGTTAGTTCAATGCCCATCATATAGGCTACTGTGACTATAAACTACTTTCTATATATCACCCCAGTTCTTCCTGTAGTTTAGACACACGTGATGGAATACTATACTGGCACTGTTCTGAAATATTAACTTGTTTGTATGTTTAAATGGGGATGTCAGATCATACAAATACTACTAATGTCAATATCGGTAAGAATTATATCGAATTGTGTAACTTAACGCTGCCTTCACGAAATTAGAAAATTCCCATTTCAACCCGGAAATAATTTATGTACCGGTGCTCTTTTAATGTCAGGATATACTTGTAATGTTTTAAATGCTACTGAATCATTAGTTACATAAATGTTTTAATGTTACTTAATACTTTTAATTTGATTAAATCCAGACGTTACTTCCGGGTTGAAGTAGGAATTATCTAATTTTCTAATACTTATTCTACACATAATGTTGTAAAGAATTCAGTTCCAGTATCTGTTAGGCAGGACAACAGTAGCTGGTCAGTGTTGCCAGATTGGGTGGACAATTTCAAGGCGAAATGCTCATTAAAACCTGCCCACTCCAAGAAAAAACAGCCCAAATAATGGCAAAATAATGTGATAGAAATTTAGTCATAATCATAATGACCATTTTATCTCCTTAAAACAAAGTATGACAAGATGACAAAATATAATAAAAACCAGGAAAAGAGATCGAACATAGCAAACGCATTAAAGAGAGTTAGAATATATCACTAACGTTAAAGGAGTCATATGACACGGCTAAAACAAATATTATGTTGTGTTTAGATGTAATGTAATGTGTAAACAGGATTTAAAGAGCAGGGTTAAAGTGTCCTAATGTTGTATAAGAGTCCCCAACAACATGTCCAAATGCATCAAAGGAAAAAAAACTTAAAATATGCATTTAGTATCTATCCATTTCTCAAAGATCCCTAAACGATTCCTCTGAAGCTGTTCAAATTTATCCGCTTCTCTAAACTCCTCCCTACCGCGAGTCCAGTGTGTCTTTCTTCATACACTGCATGTCAGAAACGTAACGCCCATTACCACAGTTCTTATCTTAGTAAGGTTTTTGTAAACCAAGACGCTGAAAGTGTATAAAAATGGCAACAGTATTACCATATCACAAGTCTCCATCTATCTTCATAAACCATTCAGACTATTGTTTTCTATTGATATTTTTTCGTCATAGCTGTGGAAGAACAACAACGGCTCTATGCAAAAGTTGATCTTTGCTTTGATTATACTTCGAGGAGTAACTGAGCAAGCTAGCGAGAGCTTCTAAAGATAATAAATGCACCTTTACATCATAGAATCATATAGTGCTGCAGTCCGTTTTTAAAATAATGACAAGCAAACCGTTTTGTTTGAATGGGGTTTGTGACCACAGCTAAACTTTGCACACTTGACAAATCCATAATGTGAGACATGTTGGCAAATTGCTACCGTGACTGAATGATAAAGGGATACAGTTTGTACAATACTATGACACGTAGAACAACAACAGTCTACCGCCACATTATTAGCGAAGAGTTGGATTATTAAAACAGTAACACTGGTTAGTGGTTTAAATAGTTTACCGGCAAATCTACAGCTGTACTACATATACAACACGGATTAGGACAATTACTTTATATTGTTGGCACTCAATTCAACATGTACACATAACTTATTTACCATACTTACAGACGCTTGTTGGTCCAAATAAAGTTGCTATTGACTTGTCTTTCAGGCTCAAGCGGATGGCAAATCCCGCGTTGAACTCGCCAAAATTTGAGAAGCAATCGTCTGTATAACGACGAGCACATATTGTAACACAAGGTTGGAATTTTAATTGTTGTGTTATCGTGGAAAAAAACAAATTTAACCACTGATCCTTACACATAGTCATCCTTTGGCAACGAAAACAAAGTACATTTCCGTTCAAAGCTCAAAACACAGCGTCTCCTCGAAATGTTGTATAGACAATACTACCTGAAGTGCTAGTGGGCAGGTCAGAGTGTTCCTGTTTCGTGGTGATGCGTTACACTGTAACGTATCAATGTTACACTCAAAAGATTCGAAAGATTAACGATTTGTTGGGGCGGTTCTGAGTCAATTCCCGACTTTGGAAGCCAATATCTTTATTTATCCTGGACTTTTTGCATTAACAACTTTGCAGATCGTAAAAATTAAAGGTAAGATACCTTACACACTGTGATGCCCATAATTTAATTGGATTCGTGAAACCTGCTCTTTAAGGTTCATTAACGCTGTATTTTCCACACACTGTGCATGTTTGTATCTCCTCTGTGCTCCACCTCTCTGAAACGCACAGATTTTGAACAAAGCTCATGGCTCTAAAAGGCGAGGTGTGCTCTGATTGGCCAGTTCACCAGTGTGTAGTGATTGGTGGAATACTGCAAGCTTGTGAGGGAAATGTAACGCCTCTGACCATATTTGGAACATCAAGTTCCTCTTCAATTGTACTGACAGGTACACCACCTTACTTGTGTATACATTTGGGCATTCTTAGTCAAATCAGACCACCAACTGATGTAGATTTGTGGGGGTGTGGTTACACAAGGTGTTTCAGGCAGGTCTGGGTGAGCATGCTTTAAGGTAGAATGACTTTTTTGTTCACACACTTTCATTTCTGCAGTTTTACAAGTCTAATACATGGATGAGCAACTTATAACACACCAAAGACACAGAACAACACGTGTTCACACCATATGACCCCTTTAAAATGTCCCGAAACCACTTCGAAGTGAAAATCAAGAAATTAACCAATAACTTTATCCCTCAAAAAACACATGCATCACCATCTGATTTGTTTGTGTGAAAAGTGCCCACTGTTATTAATCGTAAAGCAATATAAGTTGGCATTTTTCACTCGTTCATGAACTTCATGCACACACCACGGCAGCCAAAAATGTGCAATTCATTGATAGATTCTAATATGACAGAAAAAAAGAAAAGCAGCAACAATAATGCCCTTACCTTTGTGAGTTGGGTTACCATCTGACAGAACTACTGTAACTTAGGCCTAACATTACATCTTTTGTGAAGTATTGCAGAACATATAACAAGTCCTTCAGCTGTCAAGGACGAGTATACCAGAGCACAGTCTATACAGTTTAAAGGTCAGATGATGAAGAGAAGTAGTTTAATGCTAAATTCAGTTGGATTTTTATTAAATCATTTAACTGTGCTCTGAATTCAGTTACAGTTATATTTACAAAGTCTTGTAAGGCAAGAGGAGGCAGTGTGTTTGAGGACAAATTACGCTATACACGTGCTTAGACTTGAATAATTCGCTGCAGCCAAGACGGGTAGATCTAAGCTTTCCTGTAGCTCAGTGGTAAGAGCATTGCGTTAACAACACAAGGTTGTGGGTTTGATCCCAGGGGATTGCAAATACCTATGTAAAATGTATAGGATAAAGCAATGTAAGTCGCTTTAGATAAAAGTGTCTGCCAAATGCCTAAATGTAAATGTAAATCTACACTTTAATGATGCTGCTCGGCCAATGAAATGCCTTTTATCTTTACTAAACGAGTGTCCTAGAGTATTTCAAGTTTTTAGTTTGATATTTACTAGGGATGGAACAATACAGCTCACCCACGGTTCAATACGGGGGTTTTTTACCCACGGTTTTCAGTTCGGTTCTGATGGGTTGGCACATTAAAGGGTTTGTTCATTATTCTTTGCTTATGTGACTGGAACAGTAAAAAGTAAAGAAGGCAAAAAACAATTTTATTGCACGTATCTTAATTTAACCTGGCTTGTTTTATTATCTTTAAGCAAAAATCTACTTGTACAAATTACTGGTTTACTGAATAAATGTAAAGGTTAACACTGGCAGCTCACAGCAATTCAATTCCATTCAAGTTTATTTATATAGCGCTTTTCACAATGTGTATTGTTTCAAAGCAGCTTTACAGGGGCAAACAGGAAAAACAGATAAGTTAGAACACAGCACAGTGCATGGTGTTTATACAACGAGTAAGATCATTCTAATAAATATTACATAATATCTAATTTCTAAATAAGTAAATAAATGAATGAATGCAGTCTCCCGGTGAGCAGGCCAACACTGCCCTGCTGTGGCGAGGAACCCAAACTCCAATGATTGATTAATGGAGAAAAAAACCTCGGGAGAAACCAGGCTCAACCGGGAGGGCCAGATCCCCTCTGACGTGTCATAGCTGCACTCAAACTGCTGACATGTGATTTAAGTTTAGCATTTAATACCAGATATTTTAACTTCGGTATTAATAAGACAAATAGTCCGTCTTTGCTCTTGGTAGGGGATGTAGTGGTCTGAGGTGGGATGGTCTGATGGTCATATTTCTCTTGGCTGGTGGGGGAATTGCCTTAGATGGAGCTGGGATGGTCAGTCAGTCTGCAGCTGTAGCTGGCGTAATCTCAAATTGGGGATGGGCATCTGTCAGTCGTCTGGACATGGTGGAACTTCTTCCTACCTCGGGACGGGCATCCCGAGGCAGAGGCGGAAAGAGAATAAAGAGAATAATTAGCGTAGCTGCTGTTCATTAACTATGCATTAAGTGAAGGCTTGGCTGAAAAGACGTGTCTTTAATCTAGATTTAAATTGGGAGAGTGTGTCTGACCCTCGAATAGTATCAGGAAGGCTATTCCAGAGTTTAGGTGCTACGTATGAGAAAGCTCGACCCCCTTTGGTGGATTTTGTTATTCTAGGTGTTGTCAAAAGTCCTAAGTTTTGAGATCTTAGAGAGCGTGATGGGTTGTAACGTGATAAAAGCTCGGTTAAGTAAGTAGGTGCTAAACCGTTCAGGGCTTTGTAAGTAATTAAAAGAATTTTAAAATCAATGCGATACTTAATGGGTAACCAGTGGAGCGATGATAAAACTGGGGTTATGTGATCGTATTTTCTTGACCTAGTAAGAACTCTGGCAGCTGCATTCTGAACTAACTGTAGTTTGTTTATCGATGATACAGGACAACCACTAAGTAGAGCATTACAATAGTCAAGCCGTGAGGTCACAAATGCATGAATAAGCTTTTCTGCGTCTGCAACACATAAACTATTTCGTAATTTGGCAACATTTCTAAGGTGGAAGAAGGCTGTTTTTGTGATATTTGAGATGTGATTTTTAAATGACAGGTTTCCGTATAATATAACGCCTAGGTCTTTAACTGTATTTGTTGGAGTAACAGTGCAGCTTTCAATTTGCAGGTTGTAGTCGGAGATATTCTGTTTAATTGATTTTGGTGCTATAAGTAATATTTCTGTTTTGCCAGAGTTTAAAAGGAGGAAATTACTAGTCATCCAATGTTTTATGTCCTCGATGCACTCTGCCAGTTTGGATAGCTTAAAGGAATCATCTGGTCTTGATGAGATATATAGCTGAGTATCATCTGCATAACAGTGGAAGCTAATTCCATGTTTTCTAATAATGTTGCCAAGGGGCAGCATGTATATGGAGAAAAGCAAGGGTCCTAAAACCGATCCCTGAGGTAATACGTAATTTACTTGCGTAAGATTTGACGATTTCCCATTTAAATGGACGTATTGATATCGGTCTGTTAAGTAAGATCTGAACCATTGCAGTGCCTGTCCCTGAATACAGATATAACTGTGTAAACGATCTAGTAGTATTTTATGGTCTACAGTATGGAAAGCAGCACTAAGGTCAAGCAGGACTAAGAGTGAGATGTTACCTTTATCTGATGTAATAAGAAGGTCATTTGTAATTCTAACGAGCACAGTTTCAGTGCTGTGATGCGGTCTGAAGCCAGACTGAAACTTTTCGTTCATGTCATTATTTTGTAGGAAGGTACACAGTTGAGTTGACACTACTTTTTCTAGTATTTTAGACAAGTACGGTAGATTTGAAATTGGTCTATAGCTTCCAAGTTTATTGGGGTCTATGTTTGGTTTTTTGAGAAGAGGCTTAATTACAGCCATCTTAAAGGGCCCTGGGACATGTCCTAGATTAATTGACGAGTTGATTATGTTACAAATGGGCTCAATTACAGCAGGTAGTAACTCTTTTAATAAAGTAGTCGGAATGGGGTCTAATAAGCATGTCGTCGGTTTGGATGTTGCAATTGTTTTAATTAAATCTTCCTGATTTATAGGAGAAAAACACTCTAGTTTTTCTTTTTGGGTGAAGGTTGAAACTAATTCTTCCGACACACTTGGAGGTTTGGTTTTAGCTATGTTGTCTCGTATTATTTCGATTTTCTCAGTAAAAAAACTTCATGAATTCATTGCTACCAAGGTGAGGCGGAATACCCAGGTCAGGTGGAGTCTGTTTGTTTGTTAGTTTAGCAATTGTACTAAATAAAAACCTTGGATTGTTTTTGTTATTTTCTATGAGGTTACGGAAGTGCTCGGCTTTTGCTGCTTTTAGTGCCTTTTTGTAGCAGTTTGTACTCTCTTTCCATGCAATTTTAAAGACCTCTAATTGGGTTTGTTTCCATTTGCGCTCCAGTTTACGCGTTTCTCTTTTTAGGGCGCGAGTGGTGTTATTATACCATGGTGCTATGATCTTTTCATTAATCTTTTTTGACTTCATAGGTGCGACCGCTTCTAATGCATTAGAGAAAATGGTGACCATGTTGCTGGTCATGTCATCGAGCGATTCTATATTAGTTGGAAAGGTTATTAGAGGAGTCAGATCTGGCAAGTTCTTTACGAAACTATCTTTAGTAGTTGAGGTGATTGTTCTACCCTGTCGATAACGAGATATACAACTGATTTCTGCAGTGCGCAGTGTACATGTTATAAGATGGTGATCGGAAACATCGTCGCTTTGAGGTATAATATCGATATTGGTTAGATCGGCTCCGTGAGATATAATCAAGTCTAGGGTATGATTAAGGCGATGAGTAGGACTATTGATGTATTGTGTTACACCACAAGAGTCTAGCAGTTCTTTAAACGCCACAGCTAATGGATCGTTATCAATATCTACGTGGATATTAAAATCTCCAACAATCAGTAATTTATCGACGTTAACCAATAGATCCGATAAGAAGTCTGCGAACTCTATCAGAAAATTAGTGTAAGGCCCAGGGGGTCTATACACAGTAACCAATGTAAGAGAGACCAATGATTTTTTACTTTTGTTTGGAACTGTTATGTTCTTGGTTTAGCTACTGTTCATCAACAGGCTTCTTGAAGAGGTTTTGCTTATCAGAGTATTTAAGCTAGTGTAAAGCAAACTTGCAATTGCTGCAATGGAAGTAAACAGACAAAGTGCGGTGTGTGTTTAACACCGCAAACAATAACGCCTCAACGGAAAAAAGGCCAAAGATTATATATAAGTTGCACCACTGCCATTGCAATAAATTGGAAGAAATGCAACGCTACGGCACTGTCCCAAATGGCACACTTTGTTTGCTTAAATTGTGCATGCTCGTCCCATTTGTCGCTTTAATGCTCAGAAGTCTGCTCCCGAGTGCCTCCTTTGTGCCCTTGATGAGGTCTTCGGCAAAGCCCCAATTGATGTAGACTCCAATGAACTGTCCTACCCAAGAATCCTTGCGAACGCCAAATCACAGAACGGATGGGAGGAGTGAAGTGGATCTCATTCATATATGTAAACATGATGGATACATTTTTAAATATACACTTTTTATTAATTTTCTATTAAGCCAGCTTTTTAAGAATAAAAACTAAAGTTCATAAGCCATGTTTTGTTGTAGATTTATATGTAGTTGTCTATGGGCTCTGTAAAGCTGAACAAGCTTCTGTATTACAGAGATATATTAAATAACAACATAAGTACATATTTAGAACACATTATGCACATTAAGTATAGTGTATACAAATAAGTAAATATACATAAGCAGATGCATTTACGTCATGACAAATTTTCTATTGCTTAATGCTCGGGTGGCATATCAACATATGAACAATAAAAACTAGCAGCTGCGCATACTGATCAGCGAATGACAACAAAGTAGGGCTGCGTGGTATGACGGAATATTCCATCACCGTGGAATCAAATGTTAACCATAAGAGATTTTTCTATTCTTCATATTCCGCGGAATGTAAATAAGTAGGCGTAGTTAACTAGGCACTCTGCAAATTGGGTGTTATTCTGAAAAAAACTAGTGAAATGATCCACCCATAACAAATGAACGCATCAAATATTCATTTGACCTTCTATCATTCTGTAGTTTAGTGATCGCTCCAGTCCGACACGCATGGATCTGCATAAAAAGATGAAAAAGCTCAGATTGCTTGATGATGTTCGCCGCGTGAGCGCTTTGACATGTGACTCTGTTTTGGGAGACGCGTGTGGAGTCACCAGAGACTAGCAGTGCAAAGACAAGTTCCAGAATAAACAAACCTAAAGACAGAGGCTCAACAAACTAAAAATGCTCAGCTAATAGAGAGAAGAGCGATAAAGACCTACAGTACAGACCCCATGAACACCAGTAGGGCTGCAAATATTGATTATTTTTGCAATCGATTAGTCTGTCGATTAATTTTTCGATTAGTCGAATAATCTAACTTTATTTTGCTTGCGTTTCTGTTCTTTTTGGGGTAGTTGATTAGTCTTGGTTAATTGATTTACCAAAAATAATAACTGTAACATCTGCCATTAATGTCAAAAACATTTTATTTCAACATTTTCTTACATTTCTCAAAAAATAATATATAAAAATCAAAATGTCTAATCATAAATATAAAGTGGCTAGACAAATTGAATAAATCACATAACAATCAAATCCGATTCCAGGGGATTGCTCATAGTCAGAATCAAATGTATAATAAAAATGCAATGTAAGTCGCTTTTAATAAAAGCGTCTGCCAAATGCATAAATGTAAATTAAATGAATTCAGGTAACTTATCTGTCACAGTCACCAGCTGTAGTGTACTCCCCTCATCACACGGACTGCCATATCACTCTACATTATCCATAACTATTGACCGGACTCATTATATGTTATTGTCTTCACTTGTGTCCTGTTAACTTTTACTTTAAAAGAAACGCAATCCGGGAATACGTGACAATAAGAGCATCTGAATTTAGCATGTCAGCATAGCTCACAATGTGTCAGTAACAGATTGAATTTCTTTATGCTGTTTATTGATATTTTCGGCACTAATCTTTTACATATGAATCGTCCCGCTCTTTATTTACTGTTTCATCATACTGCACGGAAATTGTTATTTAGAGTTATATTCAAAAGAGCTACAACATATTCTAGAAACGTAAATATTGTGGGGTTGCGTCAGCTGCGCCTTGCACTCGTTAACGTTACCTCCTAAAAAACATAAATCTGTATAAACGCAGCCGTATTGAGCACAATATATGATCTGTATTATAGTGTTGTGTTATAACTTACTGTCATAGTTCAAATACTTATGGTGTCGTCTCATCATTTTATGGTCAGAGAGCCCCGGGATGTTTTCTTTTAAGATGTTCATGCAGAGACGTTGGCTGCTGTGGTATTTCATTTCAGTTTTACACAATGTGCAGAGCACCCTTTTATTTGGTCTCTCCTTAAAATATTCCCACACTTTTGAACGCGGTCTGACTGTTTGGTATAACGCCTGATTGTCCGCATGTCCTTGAGCTGAAGCCACCATCATTTCAAATGATGGAACGACGCGTCATTGCAGTCCTAAACACCAGTTACCAATTATATACTGTACTCTCATTGTTTGTGCATATATTCAGACTTCATTGTTATACATGTTGTCTATCTTCTTCTGTATACATATGATAAAGCCAGAAGAGAAACTTAATCTGATATCTTCAGTACATTTTCATAACTTTTTAACTATGGTCAGCATTTAAATGAACTCTAATAAATAAATAAAGGAAATCAATCTAAGAAAAATGAGGTATAAGAAATAGAATTATAATGGGAGATTGTATCCGTGAAATATATTGTTACTGTGAAATAAAATGACCCATTCCGTGAAATTGACTTTTGGCCATTCTGCCCACCACTAAGTTAGTTGATGGATCTGTACGCTTTCAAATAGCTCTCGCAGTGCTGTGATGTTAGAAGCCGATCGGTCTGCGCTGACAGTGTTAATGGATTGAACAAAACAGCGACCATAGATGTAAAGAAACAAAGTTGCTTCTCAGATTCAAAACAAGCTTCCATATCTTTTTAAATTAGCCCAAATTCGCATATAATAAGCTGACTTTTAACAGTCATGGTTAGCAGTCTCCGATTGGCAGTTTCTAAGACATATGGGTGGGGTCAAGACCATTTAAACATCTAAATGCACTTTGAACTCAATCCTTAAGCGGACTTAACGCAAGTGCAAGGGATTCAAAAACAAAATAAAGAAAATCACAGATGAATGCATTTGACTAACTGACACGATTTAACTTCATTTGCCAAGCATTGAAATAAATCAAAGTACAGATGGATTTAGAATTAAGAGTTTAGACTCGTTAGCCCGAAGATAACTTCTGTGGCCATAGCCGCGGGAAATGGGGGTGCATGACGTCGAACATTTGGTGCATTCTGGACTAACCAATAAACAAGGTTAAAACAACCGAACTATGGGACACCAGAAGGGAGAAACTGACATTTCTGACGTTGAGATCTATGGCAAAATGTAAATATTAAATTAAATTAAATGATACCTTGTATATATGATACCTTGTATATATACATATCATGGCCCTGTGAGCTGCATTACTGTCTGTCTTATTATTCTGAATAAATATACTGATTTACATTTAAGAATTTTACATGAAAATTATGTTATGTCAGACAGATATACAGTAATTAAAAGATTTACAACAGAGGGGTGCCACAACCTCATTTCTCCTCCCTGATCGCGGGTCTCCCGGATTTTGGTATGGAAAGGTATATCAGCTATTGCTTACTTCCTGCACATGATACATCTCTGACTTTAATGGAAAGTCACTACAACTACTCAACAGATACAGATTCTTTGCAGAAGTCTACCTGGAGTTAGGTTTTGGCCATATAATGTTTGTTTATTTTGTGGCAGCTAAAACCGTTAAAAAGTGAATGGGAAAATTATCTCATTAAAAATGCATCTCTCTCTCTCCTGTGGGTTTAGAGCTGGATATGGCGTTGTGGATTCAGGCTCAGCAGTTACAGGGGGATGCCCTGCATCAGATGCAGTCCTTGTACGGGCAGCATTTCCCCATCGAGGTGCGGCACTATCTGGCGCAGTGGCTGGAAGCTCAGCCGTGGTAAGTGTTCCTGCCTGGCTGCCTTCTGAAATTTGCTCTGAGACATGAGAAACAAAACAAACTGTGCTTTGCAGGGATGCATTAGACCTGGAGAACCAGCAAGATGAATTTAAAGCCAAGCGTCTGTTGGATAGTCTGATCCAGGAGTTACAGAGGAGGGCAGAACATCATATGGGTGAAGATGGCTTTCTTCTCAAGATCAAACTGGGTCATTATGCTTCACAGTTGAAGGTAAAACATCCGTGGTAAAAGAACTCAAGGGGCCCTATCATACACCTGGTGCAATGCGGTGACTCATGATTTTTTGCTAGTTTCAGGCTAACACAGTTATCATTTTCACGCCATTCGCCACGTCATTTAAATATTGAATTTGCGGCCATGGATGCGCCAGTGCTGTTAATGCTCATTGTTTCGGCATTGCTATTTTGTGGACACTGAAATAGACTGCCCTATTGACCAACTATACCTGGTCTAAAGTCATGCTCCAGTATTTTTGTTGGTTATTTAAAGAGCGAGTTAGTAATATGCACCAATACAATGCATGTACACTCTTATTATACAAGGAGGGACGAGCAGCATTACACAAACAAGCCAAATATTACAGATAAAAGGACTAAAATATTAAAGATAATTACTCTATACCTAAAAAATGTAGATCTGTGGATTGCCGATACGCGATAGTATCAAGGGGCGGGGCAATTACACATTAATTTATCTATGGAAAGCTGGATTTGAGGACAAAAACAGAAGCTTACAGTTGAAAGAAAAAGTATGTGAACCCTTTGGGCTTACTTCGATTTCTTCATAAATTGGTCATAAAATGTGTTCTGATCTTCATCTAAGTCACAACAATAGAGAAACACAGTCTGCTTAAACTAATACCGCACAAACATTATACGTTTTCATGTTTTTATTGAACACAACATCTAAACATTCATAGTGCAGGGTGGAAAAAGTATGTGAAACCCTAGGCTAATGACTTCTCCAAGAGCTAATTGGAGCCAGGAGTCAGCCAACCTGGGGTCCAATCAATGTGATGAGATTGGATGTGTTGATTAAAGCTGGCCTGTCCAATAAAAAACACACACCAGTTTTGAGTTTGCTGTTCTGAAGAAGCGTTGTCTGATGTGAAGCATGCCTCACACAAAAGAGCTCTCAGAAGACCTACGATCAAGAATTGTTTAGTATATCTAAAAGCCTTGATGTCCATATGTCCATGGTAGGACAGATTGTCTACAAATGGAGAAAGTTCAGCACTGTTGCTACACTCCCTAGGCGTGGTCGTCCTGTAAAGATGACCGCAAGAGCACAGCGCAGAATGCTCAATGAGGTGAAGAAGAATCCTAGAGTGTCAGCTAAACACTTACAGAAATCTCTGGCACATGCTAACATTTTTGTTGACAAATCTACAATAAGGAAAACATTAAACAAGAATGGACTTCATGGGAGGACACCACGGAGGAAGCCACTGCTGTCCAAAAAAAACATTGCAGCACGTTTGAAGTTTGCAAAAGAGCACCTGGATGTTCCACAGCACTACTGGCAAAACGTTCTGTGGACAGATGAAACCAAAATTGAGTAGTTTGGAAAGAACACACAACGCTATGTGTGGAGAACAAAAGGCACAGCACACCAACATCAAAACCTCATCCCAACTGTGAAATATGGTGGAGGGGGCATCATGGTTTGGGGCTGCTTTGCTGCCTCAGGCCCTGGACGGATTACTGTCATCGATGGAAAAATGAATTCCAAAGTTTATCAAGACATTTTGCAGGAAAAATTAAGACCATCTGTCCGCCAACTGAAGCTTAACAGAGGATGGACGATGCAACAGGACAACGACCCAAAGCATAGAAGTAAATCAACAACAGAATGGCTTCAACAGAAGAAAATACGCCTTCTGGAGTGGCCCAGTCAGAGTCCTGACCTCAACCCGATTGAGATGCTGTAGCATGACCTCAAGAGAGCGATTCACACCAGACATCCCAAGAATATTGCTGAACTGAAACACATTTGTAAAGAGGAATGGTCCAAAATTTCTCCTGACCGTTGTGCAGGTCTGATCTGCAACTATAGGAAACGTTTGGTTGAGGTTATTGCTGCCAAAGGAGGGTCAACCAGTTATTAAACTAAAGGTTCACATACTTTTTCCACCCTGTACTATGAATGTTTACATGTTGTGTTCAATAAAAACATGAAAACGTATAATGTTTGTGCGGTATTAGTTTAAGCAGACTGTGTTTCTCTATTGTTGTGACTTAGATGAAGATCAGAACACATTTTATGACCAATTTATGAAGAAATCCAAGTAAGCCCAAAGGGTTCACATACTTTTTCTTTCAACTGTATGTGGCTAGAAAATGCTCATGTGTGACAACAATAAGCATTCTATCAGAGTTTAAGTGCATTACAGTTGGCAACATTGTTACTTACCACCGCAACCTTTTAAACGCGAGAAAGTAAATGCATCATTGATGCCTGCGTGTGCTGTTATCACGGTTTTATCTCGCTGCCTGTGATGAGTGTTGAAGTATGACTGTCTGATCTCGCTGCCTGTGATGAGTGTTGAAGTCTGACGGTCTGATCTCGCTGTCTGTGATGAGTGTTAAAGTCTGACGGTCTGATCTCGCTGCTTGTGATGAGTGTTGAAGTCTAGCGGTCTGATCTCGCTGCCTGTGATGAGTGTTAAAGTCTGACGGTCTGATCTCGCTGCCTGTATTGAGTGTTGAAGTCTGACGGTCTGATCTCGCTGTCTGTGATGAGTGTTGAAGTCTAACGGTCTGATCTCGCTGCTTGTGATGAGTGTTAAAGTCTGACGGTCTGATCTCGCTGTCTGTGATGAGTGTTGAAGTCTAACGGTCTGATCTCGCTGTCTGTGATGAGTGTTAAAGTCTGACGGTCTGATCTCGCTGTCTGTGATGAGTGTTGAAGTCTAACGGTCTGATCTCGCTGTCTGTGATGAGTGTTAAAGTCTGACGGTCTGATCTCGCTGCCTGTGTTGAGTGTTGAAGTCTGACGGTCTGATCTCGCTGTCTGTGTTGAGTGTTGAAGTCTGACGGTCTGATCTCGCTGCCTGTGTTGAGTGTTGAAGTCTGACGGTCTGATCTCGCTGTCTGTGTTGAGTGTTGAAGTATGACTGTATGATCTCGCTGCCTGTGATGAGTGTTAAAGTCTGACGGTCTGATCTCGCTGTCTGTGATGAGTGTTGAAATCTGACAGTCTGATCTCGCTGTCTGTGATGAGTGTTAAAGTATGACTGTATGATCTCGCTGCCTGTGATGAGTGTTAAAGTCTGACGGTCTGATCTCGCTGTCTGTGATGAGTGTTGAAATCTGACAGTCTGATCTCGCTGTCTGTGATGAGTGTTAAAGTCTGACGGTCTGATCTCGCTGTCTGTGATGAGTGTTGAAGTCTGACGGTCTGATCTCGCTGTCTGTGATGAGTGTTGAGGTCTAACGGTCTGATCTCGCTGTCTGTGATGAGTGTTAAAGTCTGACGGTCTGATCTCGCTGTCTGTGATGAGTGTTAAAGTCTGACGGTCTGATCTCGCTGTCTGTGATGAGTGTTAAAGTCTGACGGTCTGATCTCGCTGTCTGTGATGAGTGTTAAAGTCTGACGGTCTGATCTCGCTGCTTGTGATGAGTGTTGAAGTCTGAAGTCTCATAGGTTAGAGTAATTAATATTGCATATAGGAATTTATAGTCTGTTTAATATTTATATTTAATATAACTTTAATTGTTTTGCTTACAGTCAATATGTTTCATGTACAGCTGCTTTGTAACAAATGAAAATTGTAAAAAGCGCCATACAAATAAAGTTGAGTTGTGCCCATCCAATGGGGACATTCACAAATCTCGGAGGAAGCAGTAGACCATCCCAGTATTTATCACCTTCTGTTTTTTGGCATACTGAGGTTTCAGACATACTATTGATGACTGATACTTATCTTCACCTACTGTATTGTGTCTCCTCCAAAGACATTTTCAATTGCCTTTAAAACCAGTGTTATTCTGTGACCACTTAGACATCCAAATGTACACTAACAACAGCCTACTATATGATTTTTAGCTTCATTTCATATTGTTTTGTGATGATTGTGTCTTTTGTTGTTTGTACATCAGAAAAGTTGGTTTTGTGTGATGAATTTTGGAAATGTTGTTGTGTTTGTAGAGCACATATGACCCATGTCCTCTGGAGCTGGTACGCTGTGTCAAACACATTCTCTACACTGAGCAGAGACTGGTGCAGGACGCATCTAATGTAAGTTACACACACTCAATCACTTCACATCTTTAGCAGAGAATGGTGTGTGTGAGTAATGTGCCGTGTTTGACGGTCAGGCCAGCAGTCCAGGTGCCGGTCCAGTAGACGGAACCCCTCAGAGATACCAGCAGATCAATCAGACGTTTGAAGAGCTTCGGGTCATGATGCAGGACTCAGAGAATGATCTGCGGAAACTGCAGCACAGTCAGGAATATTTCATCATCCAGTATCAGGAGAGTCTGAGGATACAGGGTATGAACATCCATCAGTTGTATGTAAACATAAGTTATGAGGTTTAAATCTCTCTTCACTGAGTAACTGTCACAGGCTCTGCTCCAGACCAGAGGTGGGAAGTAAGGAATTACATTTACTCGCCTAACTGTTTGGAGTAGGGTTTTTCTGTACTTGTATTTTTTAAGTAGCTTTTAAAATCTGTCATTTTACTTCTTATTAAGTTTGATTTGTGTGACGTATTGTACTTTGTTATATTTTCTTACAGACTCGACAGGAACAATAAACTCACTAAACTGGACTAAGGCATTACTTGACATAAACTTATGTTGACCAGACTATACTATGATTACAGAGCAGGAAACAATACGTAATGACTTGGACAAGACTTTGTAGCAAAACGAACAGGCACAGGACAGCAAACACAAGGGCATTAAATAGGGAACCAAATCAAGAGGGGAACAGGTGCAGGGCTAGCATCTTATAAAATCCCTATGTGCAAGAATGTAGAGGTACATTAAGATCAATAATATTTGTTTAAATACTGCTCCTACCCTTGTTGCATGGTAACTACTAAGAAGTTTGGACAGTTTAGTAAAGGTTAAAACGACATTGGTGCATTATGCTTTATATTGTAAGTGTTTAATCTTGTTTTTTAGACGCATGGTTCACTGTTCAATGTGTCTGCACCACATTTACGCAGTGTGTAAGGATCCGAACTGAACAACTTCTGATTTCATGACATATTTAAACGTGGACTAATGTCTCTCTCTTCTGGAAGCGCTGGGCAAGACAGTCACGTGAATTTGCTTGCTATTTCATGCGTTTAGAAAAGCCCCGCAGCCCTGCTGAGAAATGAACGTGTTGCCAGATCATATTGAGAGTGCGCTGTGAAGCTCTGAACTTAAACGCATCACAGTGTCTCTGTCTGTCTTTTAGTTCAAAGCGCCTCACTTAACCAGTCTTTGGCTGAAAACAGGAGATACATGTTTTTTGTTCACTGCGATGTACAAATGTTGCCATGGTAACGACCGGGTTACAACTGTCAAACATCACATTTACTCTCATTCCATACAAACGTGTAACCCTGCATGGAACCATTTATACGTTGTTTCACTACTGAAACTTAGCAGTGTCTACCATCAATTATTTAATTAAGAGAACAAGGATTAAAATATTTTTTTAGTCTTGATTTTGATTCTGAAAATGTTTAATATCTCAAGTGAGGCACTGTAATGACTATTTTTGGTGTTGCACAAAACCGGAGAAGCCCCCCTCCCACTTTTAAAACATAACTTTGACTTGAAGTACATTTTAAACAAGCTACTTTTTACTTTAACTTGAGTAGATTTTTCGACTGGTCATTTTACTTGTACTCGATTACAATTTCATTAAAGTAGTAGTACTTGTATTTGAGTATAATATTTATGTACTTTTACCACCTCTGCTTCAGACTATCTTCACATCATGTAGACATGTTACATTGTTAAAATAAAACTAGACAAGTTTTTGAATGAAGTTGGATTGCTATTATCATTTGATGAACAAAACAATCTATCTGACGGAAAAGAGAATGCCGGTCCTTAAAAAAGCCTTTGATTATTTTAATGTGTTAGCTTTTTAAGTATTTTTTTGTGTAAGCCTATTTATTTATTATTTTTACTCATATTTATTTTATATATATTATATTAGTTTTGCTCTGTTGCCAGAAACATAACAAGTATGTGAAAATAAAATTTGTGTAAGTTAACACTTAATGTTCGGAATAATAACATTACATAACATAACATAACACAACACAACACAACATAACGACATTATGTGATATATTAATGCAATATCACTGGAGTAGTCATGCTCTATATCAGCATGGATCAGATCTGATTGGGCCAGATGGACAAGACCGCAAACAGTCTGAGTACAGGAGGCATTTACAGCCTCTGATATACAGTGGTGTGAAAAAGTATTTGCCCCTTCCTGATATATATTTTTTTGCATATTTGTTATGCTTGAATTATCCAGATCATCAAACTAATTTTAGTTTCCTAAAGAAAACCAGAGTAAATACAAAATGCAGTTTTTAAATGATGGTTTTATTTATTAAGAGAAATAACAATCCAAACATTTCAGACCCTATGTGAAAAAGTAATTGCCCCCTAAGCCTTATAACTAGTTGTGCTACCCTTGGTGGCAACAACGGCAATCAAACTTTTGTGAAAGTCTTTCACATATTTAATTTAGCCACATTGGAGGGTCTTTGAGCATGAACCGCCTTTTTAAGGTCATACCACAGCATTTCAATTGGATTTAAGTCTGGACTTTGACTTGGCAACTCCAAAACCTTTATTTAGATTTTTTTAGCCATTCAGAGGTGGACTTGCTGGTGTGTTTTGGATCATTGTCCAAAGAGCGCAGAATTCATGGTTCCATCAATTATGGCCAGTGGTCCAGGTCCAGAAGACCATCACACTACCTCCACCAAGTATGACTGTTGGTATGATGTTCATTTTATGAATACTGTGTTAGTTTTACACCAGATATAACGGGATGCACATCTTCCAAAAAGTTCAACCTTTGTCTCATCAGTCCACAGAATATTTGCCCAAAAGTTTTGGGGATCTTCAAGATGTTCTTTTGTGGCCAAAATCAACATTATAACATTATATAATGTGATTGATACCACATTTGTCATATCTCACCATACCCCCTGTCAACCATTGAAATTTTTATTCAGAACACACTTTTTTCAAACTTTTTGTCTGAATTGCACAAAATGTGTGTGACGGTCGAAGAAACGACACGTACACCAAAGTATGATTTACCACCCCCGAAGGGTATTTTATTAGAACATTGAGGAAACAATGTCACTGGGTAAGATTCCTGTAGATCGCTTGGTTCCCAGGCGTTGAGACTTGCTTCTCTTTCCTCCCTTGTTGAAGCACTACGAGTCTTTACTTCCGGGTCCTTCTACTTACGGGTTAGCGATATCCTTCCTTTCCAGTCCCTAGATATCGGATCCTATGGGGTACAAAAGAACATAGGGACTCAGTGGCATTCCAATCCTCATGGAGACGTTGCTCACCTCTGTTTGACTACCAGCGGCTTTTATAGCCGCTGGCGTCTGATTGTGACGAGCGGCAGCTGTGCCGCTCGGATTGCCTCCGTCTCCATGGCGACGCTGATAGCGCCAGGGGTGACTCGTCACATGTGCTATATACAGTATTATCTAGTGACGGTCCTGACAAAAATGTATAAAAATCTTTATGATAGACGAAACGGTTCTTATAAACCCTATCAACGAATTCAATCGAGTTCATAGCATACCAAAGAGTTATGTTGCTATATCTGCATGAAACATTATGTATTGACACTTAACTTGGTATAGATCATAATTTGCATATCTTGCTGCCTCACATAATTTGGTGACAGCACCACCTAGTGATCATAAACTATAAGCATATATATTGTGTTCAGGTGCTTTTATCTTTTTTAAATATACTTTTCTTAAACTAATCATCAGAAAGGTCCATGTGTATTTTCATTTGTGCTGTTAAAGGGCTTGACCGTGTAATTGGTGCTTGCAGCTATATTTATATGATTTACAATACACAATGAAACTGTTGTGTAAACACACACTTGTTTTCTTTGCAGCGTTCAGGATCTGCAAGTATTGCATGTTTTTTTTCTTTTTACCAGTTTGACTCGTTGAAATTTTCTTAAATTATATAAAAATAGAATTTTATTTTCATGTGTAATTTGGGAGAAATGTCAGTAGTTCACAGAATGTTAAAAATGATCATTTTACTTAGATTTGTTCCTAGTAATTGATAAAATTACCCAGAACAGAGAGTTTTTTCTTAGTTTTTTTACGGCTGTAAATCCAAACAGTAATTGGAGAACGGTGACAGGTTTTTGGAAATACGGTTTTGTTTATTGACCTGTACAACCTCGGTAATTATTATACCGAGTGTAAACATATTCATCATTATTTGAGTTTTGTAAAGTGACACAAAAGTATATGAGACCCTAACCCTAAGAGAAATTTATCTAAACGTAGTTAAGTACAGTACAAGATCATGGGTTCCAACCCAGGGATTACACATACTTAAAAACAAGTGTATAGTATAAGGCAATGTTAGTCCCTTTGGTTAAAAGCGTCTGCCAAATGCATAAATGTAAGCAAGATAATTCAATAAATGTATTATGAAAGTTTGTTGACAAAACTAACGTGTGTGTTTATCTGTATGTTGTGTAGCTCAATTGAGTAGTTCATCCAGCGCTGCTCCAGCCGAACGTGTTCAGAGAGAAACCAGTCTGCAGAGCAGAAAGTCCACGCTGGAGGCTTGGCTCACACGAGAGGCCAACACCTTACAGAAATACAGACAGGTAAAGACAGACACTTACACCATTTCATCACATTAAGATGATGAGAATCTGACAGGCAAATGTGCAAATGAGTCTTCTACTTTTCAAGTGTAAAGTGAGGTTCACTACTTTGCAACAATAATCAATTAGAATGGCAGCGGGATAATCCACAACACTGAGGCAAAGAACCACCCAACGCTAGTTTCATCCACAGCTAGCCATTTTTGAACACACTGTTGAGCATCAATGTCAATCACATGTCTTTAACCATACACACAGTACCATACCCATACCATACATGCCTAACCATGGTCCCATATAATTGAATACTAACAATGCCCACACTAGTGAAAAATAAATATACTAAAATGAATTTAAAAAACACAATTTTCATGCTCTCTATACTACAAACCATTTACATATTTATTGCACTTTTGGTGTACTAAATTAGTATATTTAGAGTCCGCTTATTTGGAACAGCTAATTTTGTACTTACATTTACATTAACGCTTTTATCCAAACCGACATACATTGCATCATCCTATACATTTGTTTCTAAGTATATGCAATCTCCTTGGATTCAACCCACAACCTTGCATTGTTAACGCAATAATCTTACCTCTGAGCTACAGTGGTACTTAATGGACTTTAATGGTGCAGAAGTGGTGCTGAGGTCCAAATAAATGTAGACAGAAGTATATTTGATTGTGCTTGAAGGGGTGGTGCAACAATGTGTCATCTGACTTCTTTACAATGTTTCAATGTTTAACATGATCTACGTAGTATTTCTGTGCTCGATATACTCCCCCAGCGATCATACAGGTTTCTGAAAGTTTTTTTTAGAAGATATAGAACTGTTTCGTAACAATTTCTCTTAGTCCCTTATTGGACAATTCTCCCGGAAACGCACGAGGTAGCATGGAGAGCAGAAGGTGCATGTGCAGACTTCACTTTCACTTGTGTGCAGGAGAGAGAGAGAGAGTATGTTGGTGAAGTTCAGGTGTTTGTTTGTTCACTTCATTTGGGTGATGAATGTTATATCAACTGTGGTAATAACGCTGGATTTGGAGATGGTATGAAACTGATATATGAGCCGTCCCAGGGCTAAAAGATGCCGGACATGAACCGCATGCGTCGATTCAAACTGATGTCTGTTTTGTTGACACTGGGTGCGCACGTGCTTTAGTTCAGCCTTATCACAATGCTGGTTATGGATGATGGAATCCTCTATTAGCCCAACTCTAACGGAGCCTCAGAACCCAACTAATGGCCAGTAGGGTTAGGCAGCCTTTTCCTGAATCTATTGTTTGGTTTGCTCTAGTGCAGTGGTGTCAAACTCAATTCCTGGAGGGCCAAAGCTCGGCAAAGTTTAGCGCCAACCAATTCCTACCCAATTCCAAAACCTCTGTTTAGAGGTTTCTAGTAATCCTAAAGAACTTGATTAGATGAATCAGGTGTGTTTGATCAGGGTTGGAGCTAAATTGTGCAGAGCTGCCGCCCTCCAGGAATTGAGTTTGACACTCCTGCTCTAGTGGAACAAAGTTTGTTTTGGCTTCGTTTTTTTTTTTTTACTAAGGCCTTAACTCACAGTGTGTTTGTTAATTTATGTGTCACTAATTCTGAAACATTTAGAGGCACTTTCAATGATGTGATGTCACTGTGTGTGTGTGTGTAGGAGCTGGCAGAGAAATATCAGAGGACTTTGACTCTGTTGAGGAAACAGCAGGCGCTGATTGTGGATGATGAGCTGATTCAGTGGAAGAGACGACAACAGCTTTCAGGGAATGGAGGACCAGCAGAGGGAGGACTGGACATGCTGCAAGCCTGGTACAGTTATGATGTTCTCTATTAGCTGCTGTGACTTATTGAATCTGTGAATACACGTCGCACACAATATCTGTATTTCTCCTATCGAGCCAGAGGCGGGGGTGCTGCAGGGATGCTAACTTGAAACTGTCGTTTTGGATCCAAAATGGGTCACTATTGTGATTCGTCTAGATCCGATGAGTTTTTGAAAATGGGGGTGATGGGGGGGGTCTGTGGATGAGGTGAATGAAATCATGAGAATCATGTCCAGATGTTGTGAAGATGTCTCTAGCATGTTTGCAGGTTATGTTATAAATGCTGCGCAGATTGAGCGCTCATACTCAACTCATGAATCAATATTAGATGCACCTGCACATTTCTGACTTACTTCAACACAACGTCACTAAGCCTCAGGTGAATGAGCAGACCCAAGAAACATAATATGGTGTAAGGGGGTAAGTAAGGGTATGTGATAGTGTTCAAGCATTCATAGCCAGATATCTTCTGTAGCATACTGTACGCACGTGAGTATATGAGCCGTCCCAGCGCTAAAAGATGCCGGACATGAACTACATCTTGTGTAGCAGCCTGTACGCACATGAGTGTTACATTTGGTTTTTAGTATGTCAATCGATTAAAAAATTAATCTGATTAATCAAACATTGTTTGTGAATAATCGCACATAACATTAATGTGTTTGTGGCAAGGTTCGTGTATGTGGAAGGAAGGAGATAGGTCCTCCGTCAGGGAAGTCGGCCAAGGGGGATTGTTACAGAGCCACCAGGTCTGAAAACCAAGTCTGGTTGGAAGTTAGGCACAACTTACAGCACTTGATGTCCCTCTTCCCTGACCTTTCACAGGACCTGTACAAGCTGCTGAAGTGGTCGCATTTGGAATATACCTGCCAAGGACGCCGAAGGGGCTTGGAGCTTCTGAAAGAGTTTCAGGGGGACCGCTTGTGTCTGTCTGAACATTTCAGACAGCCCAGTACCGACTGTACACTCTTTTTGGTGAGACACAATGAGTCAAATTTCATACCGAGATAAGAGATGCTCTGCGCTGGGGAGAGCCTGCTCTTCTCCTGGATGACCCGAGGAGTGCCGAAGCATGAGGTCCCTGTGAGTGCACAACAAATCTCGTCAGTGAGCAAAGATAACGAGTCGTCGAGATAGTTGAGTATATGTGCGGCCTGTCCACTGAGGAGAGCTAAGGCTGCCTCCGCAAGTCTGGTAAACACCCTGGGAGAGAGGACCAGACCAAAGGGCAGGAATTTGTACTGGTATGCCTGCCACTCAAACGCGAACCGTAGGAACGGCCAATTTTGAGGGAGAGTGGAGTCGTGGAAGTACACATCCTTCAGTTCGATTTCCACAAACCAATCCTGGCGACGAACCGATGCCAGGATGCACTTCTGCGTCATCATCGTGAATAGTAACCTGTGGAGGTGCTTGTTCATGGAGCACAGGTCCAAAATGATGCGCAGCCCTCCACTTGTCTTGGAAACTATGAAGTATGGGCTGTAAAACCCATAAAACATCTCGGCTGGAGGGAAAGGCTCTATGGCACCCATTGCCAGAGAAGCGGCAACCTCGAAATGAGGTGTGGTAGGAACAGCCTGGGCTGGCTTCTTGCGAACTGTATCGCATAGCCGAGACGGATTGTTCACTCCGGCCATCACAATGAGCTGGTGCACTCCCAATCACCCAAGTACCGTGCAGATGGTATATAGGGACGATCTGTTTCACTGTTCCGCGGTGAGGCAGGGCTGCTGGGGGCAGGTGATGCTCGGGACCTCGACGACCGGTAGGCGCCGGGTCGCGGCGGGCAATGACTTGCCTCTGCCTGCTTCTCCGCGGAAAAAGTGTTGTGACATCCTTCACAGTGTCACCAAACAGCCCATCTTGCGAGATGGGTGCATCCAGAAGACGGGCTTTCTGAGACTCACTCATTAGCGCAAGGTTGAGCCACCAATGTCTTTTCTGGACCACTAATGTGGACATCGTCCGACCCAGGGCACTCACCGTGGCCTACATCGCTCTGGGTGCGAGGTCAGTAGCGGTGCGCAGCTCGCATGTGAGCAGCGTCAGTCTTCCCATCTTCTAAGTCTTTCGAAGCTTTGGCCTGAAAAACCTGATGGACTGCCACAGTTTGGAGGGCAGAAGCAGCTTGATCCGCAGCATTGTAAGCTTGTAAGCTTTCACCATGCGCTGACCACAAGAACCAAAATCCAGCCCTGGACAAGCATGGCCGACATCTCAGCGTCGAACTTGTTTTGGGCTCTACCGCCCGTGGGTTGTTACTCCAAGTGGTTTTCTTCATCTGATGCCAGGAGGTAGCTGTTCGCAATGACAGAAAGTTTGTACGGGTGCCCTTGCTAAGTTCATTGGCTTTTCATAAATTCCTCTCGGAGATGATAGGTTCTCAAGATCAAACCCTATTCTGTCTCTCAACACAACGTCCAGAGACCGACTGAAAGGGAACTACTACCTCTAATAATGACTCTATGAAATTATTTTCTATTCATCTCAATTTTAATTTTAGACATTAAACATTGAAGTATAATTGAGAGCTGTTCATTTAAACATTTATTCGGCTTTTACAATTTACTTGAACTTTAAATAATCTTTCCAAGCCCATTATAATATCATATGAAAGTTAGGATAAATGGATGCTTCGTGAAATATTTTTTAACGTATTAATCTGAAAAAACGTTAACATATTATTTTTGACAGCACAAATTGTAACATCTACACACCGTCTGTGGAAGACGCAGGACAAAAACTTTTGTTTCATGATTGCATTGGGTTTGAACGTCCCAGCTTTTTGTCAAACTATGTAATTGTATACCTCCACGTAAAACCATATTGCGACGCACATTGTGTTGTTAATGCAGGTGTGAGAAGCTGGCTGATATGATCTGGCAGAACAGACAACAGATTCGTAGAGTTGAACACCTGACACAGCAGCTGCCCATACCTGGACCGACGGAAGAACTGCTTGCCGAACTCAACGCTATCGTCACAGACATCATATCCGCTCTCGTCACCAGGTACACGCATCACTGATGACATCACACTCCACTATACTCTGACAGCTGCCGTCTGGCTCTGTGATGTTTTCATCATCATGTTCTCTTTCAGCACCTTCATCATAGAGAAACAGCCTCCTCAAGTGCTCAAGACTCAGACCAAGTTTTCAGCAACGGTTCGCCTGCTGGTCGGAGGAAAACTCAACGTTCACATGAATCCTCCTCAGGTTAAAGCCACCATCATCAACGAACAGCAGGCCAAGGCCTTACTGAAGAACGAGAACACGCGCAAGTAAGATTTAAGTGTTCAATCCAAAGTCATTTACAACACATCTTTGTCTCGGCCACAAGAGTGACTGACAGCCGCTTCATGACACTGTGTACAGCAGAATTCTGAGCCACTCAACTGCGGGCTTGACTTAACAAATTGAACCACAAACGTCCTTAGAATGTTGACTTACACAGATGGGACTTGTGTTGTGTGTTTGTCTTAAAGCGACAGCAGTGGAGAGATTCTGAACAACAACTGTGTGATGGAGTATCACCAAACAACAGGCACCCTGAGCGCCCACTTCAGAACCATGGTAAACTATATACTGTACAACCAAACACCAGGAATCAGCTCAGTCCATAAAACTATTGTAGGGGCATATTCTCCTCTATAAGGTTCAAAAAAAGAGCTGACTGAAACTACAATAAGATTGTGATGTCTGGAATGTTTCTAACATTGAGTGAAGTTCATAAAGAAGTGTTCAATCCCTTCAGATGTTTTGTTTAGAAAAGACTTTATTGGATTGGATAAACACATAATGTGATTTAAAAGATTGACTGTCCTCACTTTTCACATCTTGTATCAAGCTTGTATCTGCAGCGACGTCTGATGTGTTTGCTTTTTATGTGACGTGAGAACCTGATATGAGCAAAAAGTTAGGTCAAATTGATCTTTGGTGTCTGACTGAAATGTGATTATTTCTGGAAATAGCTGAATGTAGCCTGAAGGGCATTTAAGAAAGGAGATTTATACTTACTCAATATGATGGTATTAATCAGAACCCAGTTGTCAAAGTGTGAAAATGTTTGTGTTTTCAGTCTCTGAAGCGCATTAAGCGTGCAGACCGGCGAGGGGCCGAATCAGTGACAGAGGAGAAGTTCACAGTTCTATTCGAGTCTCAGTTCAGCGTGGGTGGAAATGAGCTGGTGTTTCATGTCAAGGTAAAAATCTTTGATCTTGCTCTTTCATTCCTTGATCTTTTCTTCATTGTCAATTCTGTTAAAATGCCTTTGTGATGCATTTGTTGTTTTGTGTCTTGTGCAGACATTATCGCTGCCTGTCGTGGTTATCGTTCATGGTAGTCAAGACAACAACGCCACGGCGACAGTGCTCTGGGACAACGCTTTCTCTGAGCCAGTTAGTGACTACATCATTTACATCTGTGACCTTGTGTGTTTAAAACCCAAGTCTCATAATCTGAAAGGAGCATCAGTTTGATTTCAGTCTTTGTCATTATTGGAGATATCAAGGTTATATTTTCACAGGCTGTGTTTTACATTATGACGATATCGTTTGCAAATTTGATCACCTTTTTCCTCTGGCTGTTAGACAGTAAAAAAAGTAAACTCATCATTTAAAACTGTGCGATGGCATTTGAGGAGTCTAGCAAATGTTCCTTTTCTTAATGCTGTGATTTGTGTTGTTATTAGTCCGTTCTTCTATAAAGTTGTGCTTTGTGATGTTTCAGGGTCGAGTGCCGTTCGTGGTCCCTGATAAGATTGTGTGGCCACAGCTTTGCGAGGCTTTGAACATGAAGTATAAATCTGAGGTTCAGAGTGACAGAGGTCTGTCAGAAGATAATCTGGTGTTTCTCGCTCAGAAGGCCTTCAGCAGCTCCAGTAACAATCCTGAGGAGTATCGCAACATGACCATCACCTGGTCTCAGTTCAACAGGGTAACACACACACTTGTATATATGGTTCTCCATAGACGTAATGATTTTTATACTGTATATTCTATTCCTTAACCCTATGGTTTCAAGTCATTTTTGATAGAAAACATTGGTCAAGAATTGTATGCCTGTTGCGGTGGATGGAATGACCAGCACTACTTCACAATATTTATATAGAAATACCAGCATATAGCGAGTGTTTTACTCAGTCTAGCTGACAGGACCAGCCACTTGTTTACAGTTGCTGGGATGACACACTTCTCTTCTGTGGTGTGATACAGTAGGTACTCAACCAGAATAATCCTTATGCTGTCCCCCTGCCGTACTTCTTTAATGTGTTTTTACTGCTGAATGGCAGTATACTCACTGATCTTCACTCAGCACGGGTTGTCGTGTCAAGCTCATTATCTTAATCAGCCGATGGGCCAAACTTGAGACCTTCAGGTGTTAAAATAAAACCCAAACCCTGAGATCAATAAAAAGAGCTTGTGAAAACTCGAGCTTGTGTGTCGAATACTGGCTGCGTGTCCTGCATAAAAAATGGCCAAACCCAAGTCTAACATGATTTAGCTTTATTTCCTTTAAAACAGAATGTGCTGTATAATGTTAGTGGATTATGAGCATCCATCCCCTGTACAGAAGAAATATGACTGCAAACACAGCCCTGCGTTTCTCCGCTGTTAAACCAGGATTAAGATCCTTCTAGACATTCACCTTCATGTTAGTGCATTCACAAATTGAGGAAAACCTCTGTTTGTAGAAACCTGTATTCTTGGGTTTTCAGGAAAGTTTACCAGGCAGAAATTTCACATTTTGGCAGTGGTTTGATGGAGTGATTGAGCTCATGAAGAAACATCTGAAGTCTCACTGGAATGATGGGTAATGATGCTTCAGATCTCACAGGAATGTTAAGAAACGATTGCTCAGATCTAGTGTAAGTGGGATGTTTTGTTGTTATCTGCAGAGCGATTTTGGGTTTCCTCAACAAGCAGCAGGCTCAGGATATGTTGATGTCCAAACCCAATGGCACATTTCTCTTGCGCTTCAGCGACTCGGAGATCGGAGGGATCACTATTGCCTGGGTTGCAGAGAACCCCAATAAATCAGGTAGAAAATTGTAGCTGACGTGTTAAGCTACAGGAATGGGTTAAATGTTTCTGATGTTTCTTGTGACCTTGTGGGTATTTTTGCAGGAGAACGGATGGTGTGGAACCTCATGCCTTTCACTACTAGAGATTTCTCCATCCGGTCTCTGGCTGATCGCATCAGTGATCTGAACCATCTCCTCTTTCTCTACCCCAACCAGCCTAAAGATGAAGTCTTCTCGCGCTACTGCACGCCTCCAAACTGTATGGGATACTTTGATATACTTTAGCACAGTGTTTCCAAACCAGTCCTGGAGGAGCCCAGTGCGGCACATTTTCCGTTCAAGTCTCTAGTGATGACCTGATGGGCCGGTCAGATGAAATGTGCCGTACTAGAGATCCTCCAGGACAGATTTGACAACCACTGGTTTAGCACATTTGTGTAGGTTTGTGTGCTATTGATATTACTGTATGTTGTTCTAAACCTGTATTCTGTTATTCTGTGGAACACGAGGAGCTTCACATTGTAATCATATCTAGAAATGAAAGAATTTCCGCTCAATTCACATTTATGTGTAGAGCTGTTCGTAATGCGTAGTGTTTCAAAGCATGTTTCTACATCACAATAAATAGCAATGTGTAATCAAAGGCTGTAGATCCACTGCCATTACTGTGAATGGGTTCAAATGTAACGCTCTAGAGAATGAGTGAAATAGCTGGCTGGAGGCGAGTGCCATCACTTCTGTAACAGACTTTGACGTAATGTCCATATTGCAGAAATCTACAGTTAGAATACAAATAATATAAATCACGCAGTTAGCTAACATTATTTAAACAAGTAGCACATAAATGTGTTCATTACCGTTACATCAGATGAATGATTTTGTACGTTGGTTCAGAGTCTAGTGTGTGACAACTAATATAATCTGGCCGAGATTGTCACTTAATTTCTCAATGAAAGTAAACTTTTGTTTTGTTCAGCAAAGGCTGTGGGTGATGGATACGTCAAACCAGAGATCAAGCAGGTGGTGAAGGTTGAGTGAGTATTTCTTTATATTTGAAAGTAAGAGACGGTCTGTACTTTTATTTTTGTGTCCTGGTTTAATGCAAGTATGATACGACACAGATTGCACACATGCAGATCGCCATGCACACTCGTGTTATTTATTACAGAATTATTCTTTCTGTTTCTCCAACTATTAACTGCCGGAGTTTGTGGTTGGCCGCTTCTCTTTTGCCAATAAGATATGATGTTATTTTCCTTTCTCAGTTTCTCGTCGCCAGATCCTGAACCGTCTCCAGGGATTTCCTCTTTTATAGAGCATGCAGCGTCACCCACCATCAGTCAGCCGCATAACTTCACAATCTATCCGTCTATGTGAGCTTTATTTCTGTTTATCAAGGTGTGACATTGATGGGGTTGATTATGTAAGCATTGTGTGATCTGGACGCATGTGTGTGTGTGTGTGTGTGTAGGAATGACCCAATGTTGGAGACGGAGGGGGAGTTTGATCTGGATGAGACCATGGACATGGCCCGTCAGGTCGAGGAGTTCCTGCGTCAGCCCATGGAAACCCAATGGAGTGGACAACAGTCGTGACCTTTGACCCCTCTCATCGCAGCTACACAAAGAACTCATTATTTTTCTCTTAACAAATGCTGTTCCTTGAATGTTTAACTGCCTCTTGGTTCATTTGTCATCTTAAACAGCAGAGGATGTGTACAGTACAGAACGATTTGTGAAGTCAATTCTCTGTCCGACGGGGTTTGAATGAGTTACATGAGCCTTCATCTTTCATTTCATTCAATGAAGACCAGTTTTAAGGACATTCGATGTTACCGGCACTAAGCTCCTCCCACCGGTTTCCATTGGTTGAGATAGATGTTGATGTTTTTATCCATTAAAAGCAGAGAGCAGTGTATTAAAGTCACAGCACTGATGCTGTTGACAAGAAGACAAACCCTTTCACACTATCAGCCCAGTGGTAACAGTGACCAAGCAACTTATCAAAATACAGAGCTGCTACTGGCTATATCAATCCATTTATCAGCAATCCAGATCTAATGAGGCAATGAAAAGGATCAGAAATAGAAAACGCTGTAACAACACAAATCATCAAACTATTGTCTGAGAGAGAGCTGTTGTGCCACTGACTACAAATACATTGATATAATTAAGCAGACGCTTTATCCAAAGTGACCTACAGTTGTGACCTACAAAACTCTATATTACCGACAAAAAACTTTGCGATATGCAGAATGTTAATTGATGTCATCAGTCTGAATCACAGGCGTAATTTGCGGGTGGGACATGTCCCCACCACTTTTTGGAAGAAATGAAGAAATGCTTGTGGAAGGTGTGTTTTGTTTAGGGCCCATTAACATCTCAAAAAATTCAGGATGAGCCGCTTTCTCACCATCTCCCGCTGCTCACACTCATAAGTTATATTTGCAGAAGATGGAGAACCGCGGCCGTTACGAAATGTGTGCATCTTCCGCGTTCGCAGCGCTTACTTGTGCGTCCACTGTCAAAGCACAAAAACCTGTAAACCAACCAACAAGTGACATTTAAGTATAATATAATAAACTGTTTTTATTTGTAATGCACCGCAACAGCCAAGTGACTTTCTCCAAATGACCGTTTTGGGAACACTAACGACCACTATATATGATCAATATTCCCAACCAGTTATTACAGAAACGATTGATTCAATTATTGTCCTCACCACTCTTCAAAACAAAGTTACGCCCCGGGTCTGAATCGAGATGCTCCTGCTTCTTTAGTAAATCACAACAGCTCTTTCTCATTTTAGGTAGCTCTGTGTGGGTGTGACCGCAGGGATGTCATCTGATGCTGGATCACCTGATCTGGAGTGTCAAACTTTGTCTGTAGGCTGCTCTCGAAACGTACATGTGGTATATTGATGTCATAATGTGGATCGTTTGTGACGTGTTACACACCCGCTCTCATTTCAGGATGAGTGCTGAACTCTTCTTTAGTCTGTAGTTCTGATGTAATATTATACCCAGGTCTGTTTAAATACTGGATTCTGATTGGCTGGAAGGTGTGCATTAAATGTAGTTCCAGTCAGTTTGATTACATTTGAAATTAACTGAGAAAAATAACATTTTAACCTGTCTGATCAAAAATTGCTCTGTAAACATTAAAACAGCTTCAAATTGTCAATTAACCATGGGATAAACCGGATAATCCACAGCAAGCAATGCGTTATCCTTTACATATCGCACAGTATAATATGATGTCCTGACTGTGCTTTATGGTGAGATCAGTTAAAATTTTCTATTTAAAGGTTTGACATTTATTTTTCCAAACTGAATCGCTGTGATTTCAACATGACATCAGAGCAGCAGTGTAGCTGTTTTTAACGGCCTGAATCAAACTAACATTACATGTGATTTATATGTGAGGCAATTCACAGCCCCCAGAAGAGTGAATCAACAGAGAAATACATGACAGTAATGCCTTCAAACTACTCTTTTGTTTTTTCTTTCAAAGTCTTTTAATTCTCTGTTCCATAATGTGAAACAAAAGTGTAAAGTGGACTGCTAGTGTTGTTGCGCTGGCTTTATTTGTGTTGTTTAAGGACGGATGATTTTCAGGACTGAATCGCAATGGAAGTGGGCATTGACAGTGAGATGTTTTCTCTGAAAGAGACAGTTACCACAGGAAAACTATACGGTCCCACAAGGTGAATTATCTCAGCCTCTCTTCTCCTATCTCTGCACATTTGAATTTGCTTTCAGCTTCGTGGATGTTTAAATGTACTCCAAATTACTCCTACCGTCTGCTTTTTCGTAATCAAATGACTTTACTCGAAATAGAAATAAATGACCACATTAATTTTTTAATATAATTGTAATGTTCCAGTCCATTAAAATATGAGGAATTCTCAATCCAAGACGTTTCTTTATATTATCCTTAAGAGAAAGATCTCAGGAATACAGCCTTAGATCCAACCCTGATCAAACTTGCACACCTGTGATTTTCTAGCGATACTGAACAGCTTGATTAGCTTGCTCAGGTGTGTTTGATCAGGGCTGGAGCAAAACTCTGCAGTACTCCGGCCCTCCAGGGTAAGATTTGAATAGCCCTCTTGTACATTATAATGTATGGGGGAATAGGTATCATTAGAAGGAAGAAGTGTAAAAAGATATATTATTTCAAATATAGATATTATCATAATACTGTTACAAATGTCTTATTCTACAATTCTCTGACATGTTTTCAATGTGAAGTTGTTTTTTTAGTTGTTTCTTTTTTTCAAAAAATTATTTTTGTTTCTTTTTTTATGTATTTGTACTTGTGGTCTATTTTATTGTCTAACTTTTGTTGGATTCGTTGGAGGTCTTTCCTTGTCATTTTCATAGTTGATCAACAGCTTCTGTGTTTTGGGAGATTATGAAAATGAAAAAAATAAAGGTTTATAAATATTTTAACAACAGAATTGTCCTTTAGAATTGCTTACAGTGCGTCCACAGTGACTGTACAAACTACAGCATGTGAAGCGTTATATACGATAGATAGGTAAAATAAGGGATTTAGTGATAACATAAACACTTACAAAACATCTTATGACTACAACTGTGTTTTCTAACTGAATGTTTTGACTTAAACTTTGCATTACTGGCACTTCTGTTGATTATTATTAAGATAAATCGATCAAATTGTAACTTTGATTATGAACACTTCCTAAATGAATGAATGTAAATGTCATTTAATAGGTTCTGTATAATAATAATGTTCTGTATGCAGTGAAAACCTGGATGAAATGTGCTGGCCAGCGCGAGTTACTGAAATGACAAAATTCAGCCTGGCAAAGTATTTCAAAAATAAAAAATGTCATACAATAACTTTTTATGATTGAATGGTTTCATAAAGAACCTTTTAAATCCGCAGAACCATCCTGTTTTACAAGAGGTTATTTCTAATGGAAATGGGTACGTAAAACTAAAAAAAGACAAAAAAAATAAAGGAATTGTTCTGATAAGAACCTTTCAATGAATGATTCTTCTATGGCATCACTATATTTTTAAGAGTATTTCTCTGTGAGTGTTTGTTTGCTCTGAGATTCTGTTTTCTGACCAATATTCTCAGTTGGGTCCCTCGGTCAAAGATCCAAATGAATGGCAAAAATGACATTGGCCTTCGTAAAGCTCAAGGCAAACAAATCTCTTGACAGTCTTTTCCAGTCATGTCAAGGACATTGAATATGAACTCTAGTAGACATTTCATTTTGTGTTTGTTTACCAATCCCAAATATTTCCATTGTTATAATCTCGGACACTGGTTTTTGTTCTTTATTTGAAGTGACTGTTGATGAGTAATTAATTCATCATCATTTCAATTGAAACTTACAGTATGTTAATGTATACTTCTGCAAGAGTCAAACAGCTGTCATTTAGTCATGTAACTGACGCTTTTATCCAAAGCGACTAAGTAGGGGACAACAATAAAAGCAATTTGTGAAAAAAAGAACAACAATGTCAAGGTGCAGTAAAAACTTCTCAGTTAGCCTATCACAGTATACGTAGCTAAGATATTTTTTTTGGGAGGGTTAGGCAAGCAGGAAAAAAGTAGAAGACTGTACTAATGGGTCAGATGTTGTTGAGATGTTGAAGAGATGTGTTCTTAGCAGATTCTTAAAGAGGCAAGAGGGAGATCGTTCCAGAGTGGTGGAGTCCAGAGTCGTGGAGAAAGTGTGTGAGAGGGATTTTTCTCATTGTGGAACGGCCTCACAGGACGTTGTTCGATTGCAGAGCGCAGGGATCGTGTGGGTACAAAAGTCTGAATTAGCGTGTGAAGATATGCGGTTGCTGAACCAGTGGTAGATTTGTAGTCCAAGAGCCGAGATTTGAGTTGGATGCGAGCGACTATAGGGAGCCAGTGCAACCTAACCAAGAGAGGAGTGACCTGTGCTGAATACAATTGCGTCTATAAACTACAGGCGGATTTTGAACATCTTTTTAACAGGCAGATATTTACACATCCATCATCCAGCCATCCCTCATCTAACCATCCTTCTATTATACATAAAAGTTCATTTAAATTATTCTCGATAATATTGTCATTGCAGTTATGAGGTCTTATCTCATTGTATGTCTACATTTTAACACATTGGCATGAATTTTAACAACCCTAACTCTCCGTATGCCACCTCAAGTCAGATATGCCCGCTGGTGGATGACAGCCACGCAGAGAACCCACCCCCAGATGACCTGCAAGCACTGTGGAGAGAAAAACTAAAACTTCAAATTAAAGTATTGAGACTGGAATACGAATACTACACAGTAGCACTAAAGAAAAAATACAATGACAAAAAAAGGCCTTTGAAATAAACACTTGTTTGTATTAATACTTAATAATTATGTGTACCCAGTGAAGGTTGGCAAAGTGTTGTCTAAAGGCTGCCTCATCACATTCTGCTCAGGGAACTGGTATCTCCAGCGTCATCATCATCTGGTGGGGGTGGGATGTTGTGCCTTTTGCAAATATTAAGCAGTATTGAACAAGCCAAGATGTTACCGCACGGTTTTTCAGTTTTTCGGGAAGTACTGAAATTCTGAATGTTGAATATGGAATCTAAGCTTCCACTGGCTAATCCCTCTCTCTACAACACTTCTTGTGATACGAGGTACCCTGTGAAGGGATACGAAATTAAATCCTTATTTATGGCCCATATTAGGATAGAGAGCTGTATTAATTAACCAAAAAAACAATTGTGTATTAATAGCTTAAAATAAAGCCTTCCTGTTGTAACTACATTGGGGTTCTGTCAGTCCCTTACGGAAAGTACATTTATTTCCTATTATATTAATTAAATGACATAATGGCATATTAGAAAAGATATATTGTGTAAAAATATTACAACATATTGAAAAATAGATAAGGAATTGTAGCATTTCATATATGTGACCCTGGACAACAAAACCAGTCTTATGGGTCAATTGTTCGAAATTGAGATGTTTACATAATCTAAAAGCTGAATAAATAAACTTTCTATTGAAGTATGAGTTGTTAGAATAGGACAATATCTGGCTGAGATAGAACCGTTTAAAACTCAGGAATCTGAGAGTGCAAAAAAAAAATTATATTGAGAAAATCACCTTTGAAGTTGTTAATCAAGGGCGCTGCAGCAGGCCATCCACTCACAAAAATTAAGTTTTTATATATTTAAGGTAGGACATTTACAAAATATCTTCATGGAACATGATTTTTAATTAATATCCTAATGATTTTGGGAAGAAAAAGCAAAATCGATAATTTTGACCCATACAATGTATTTTTGTCTATTACTAAAAATTTTCCCGTGCTACTTAAGACTGGTTTTGTGATCCAGGGTCACATATCGACAAATATATGACAATATATTTACTTATATGTAACAATATATGTAATTTTATAATCAGTCATATACTTTATAACATATTGATGTACATGTGAAAAATATATTGACTAATATATCTACTCATAAATATACACACAAAAAGGATATCTATCAACCATCCATTTACAATACACATTTCATATTTTAAAACAGCTACTTTACAATAGCATAAGCACACCCGAACCCTAACATGCTCAAGCCAAAGCACTTATTCAGACAATCACTGCACTTATGATCACAATAATGTAATATATAATCTTCATGACGTTTGGCCAATTGTTATCCTAACCACAGTCTCTACTCTTCAACACAACGGTAACCCCACAATGATACATATACTAGAAACCCTTCAAAATGAATACAACATTAAAACCCCCCACAGAGCTCCCCCTATATTAATATTCAACAAGACATGATACATGACACCGCCATATAAATAATTTTACTCCTTTAACAGTCAGAAGCAAAGCATGCAGGGAACTAGAAATCTGCTTCAACTCATTCTGTGAATGTCTCTATATATGTGCATACTTTACAATCACATTTATATGGGAAGAGCTATGTGCAATATATACTCATTATATTTTACAGTGTATTAAATCTGTCAGAGCGCAAAGACAGTTTCTATTCATCATGTGTTTTATCCTCGTTAATAAAGATAAACTAAAAATAACTAATAAAAGGCAGGATATTTTCATCCACTGTGAGGGCACGCACACATTATACACGTACATCATATAACATTACTGTAATATGGTGTGCAGGTCAGGAAGGTCAGTTCGGATGAAACACTCAGCTGATCACACCCCCTTTAGGAGTGCTCTTCTGTCCTGCTGGATGCTGTTCCCGAACCAGACTGTGATGTTTCCTGTCTGGATGCTCTCAGTGGTGCAGGTGTAAAATGTTCTGAGCACCCGATAAGGCAGTTTAAAGTCCTTTAGACATCTGAGGTGGAAAAGACGCTGCCAGGCCTTCTGGACTGGGTGGTGGATGTGACGTGACCATGAAAGGTTCTGTGAGATTTCAACCCCAAGATATTGGACTCTGTCCACTCTCTCCACTGGGGTCCCGTTGATCGTGATTGGTTGGTAGTTCCTCATCTCCTGCTTTGTACTGAAATCCACTATTATCTAATTTATCTTGCTAACCTTTTACTGTCTAACATCCTTTTTCATACGGGGCTAAAAGAGGTAATGCAGCAATTGCTCATAAACTTTGCTTATCCCAAAAATGACCAGCTGCATTGCCATGTGCGGTTTTCAGAATTGTTTTCCTTAAAGACACAGGGACAACAACATGAAAGTAGCTTGGCCAACAACCCAACCTTACCAGAAAGCCACTTCCTAATCAATAACTTATTTTCAACTAAATAACCACTATCTGCCTCTCCACCTTTTTTAAAGGCAATACAGAAGCAAACATTTCTTTCAGTGTGTTATCCTCCTGCTGAGCTTTAACCAACTCTTCACGTGTAATGAAAGGAAAAAGAACAGAGAGATCAGAGTAATTCTTACTCATAGCACGAGTGATTGCACAAGACACAAACACATCTGGAAATTGGTAAGTAACAGTTATATCCTCCACAGAAGGAGAACTGGTTACAATCGGAGGGGGAGTTACATCTCTCCATACTCAATAACCAGTTAAGTTGATACCAAAAATCACAGCAGTTCCATTTACTGGTAATGAAAGTCGCACACCAACAGCTGCTGTGGCATTCACCAACTCTGACTGAAGAACAATTGTGTGTAATACAACTGACAAACTGTGTTATAAAAATCCCCATTATCACTACCAGTACCTGAGTCAGTAGAAAAAGGTAAGCAGACCCCAAAATAAAGGTCTCCAAAGCACCTGTGTCCCTCAAAATTTGAATGGTAACTTTCTCTTTATCCCCATCCGAAGACACAAACCATCTGTGATAAATGGTGCATACATTTGTTTTTCATTACACCAAACTGTTTATTCTTGTTCAAGCACATTATCGTCCCGATTTACAAAAATGGTTAGCCATGTCAAACTTTACTGAAGACACTAACAAAGCTGGTCCATCCATCCCATCCATTTTCTTCCGCTTATCCGGGGCCGGGTCGCGGGGTCAGCAGTCTAAGCAGGGATGCCCAGACTTCCCTCTCCCTAGACACTTCCTCCAGCTCTTCCGGGGGGACACCGAGGCGTTCCCAGGCCAGCCGGGAGACATAGTCCCTCCAACGTGTCCTAGGTCTTCCCCGGGGTCTTCTCCCGGTGGGGCATGCCCGGAACACCTTCCCGGGAAGGCGTCCAGGGGGCATCCGGAAAATATGCCCGAGCCACCTCAGCTGGCCCCTCTCGATGTGGAGAAGCAGCGGATCTACTCTGAGCTCCCGAGTGACCGAGCTTCTCACCCTATCTCTAAGGGTTTCGCCCGGCCACCCTGCGGAGAAAGCTCATTTCGGCCGCCTGTATCCGGGATCTTGTCCTTTCGGTCATGACCCACAGCTCATGACCATAGGTGAGAGTATGAAAGTAGATTGACCGGTAAATCGAGAGCTTTGCCTTGCGGCTCAGCTCCTTCTTCACCACGACAGACCGGTACAGCGACTGCATTACTGCAGAAGCTGCACCGATCCGTCTGTCAATCTCCCGCTCCATCCTTCCCTCACTCGTGAACAAGACCCCCAGATACTTGAACTCCTCCACTTGAGGCAGGAACTCTCCACCTACCTGAAGTGAGCAAGCCACCCTTTTCCGACTGAGAACCATGGCCTCAGATTTGGAGGTGCTGATTCTTATCCCAACAGCTTCACACTCGGCTGCAAACCGTCCCAGTGCATGCTGGAGGTCCTGGTCTGATGGGGCCAGCACGATGACATCATCTGCAAAGAGAAGAGATGAAATCGTGTGGTCCCCAAACCCGACGCCCTCCGGACCCTGGCTGCGCCTAGAAATTCTGTCCATAAAAATTATGAACAGAACCGGCGACAAAGGACAGCCCTGCCGGAGTCCAACATGCACCGGGAACAAGTCTAACTTACTGCCGGCAATGCGAACCAAGCTCCTGCTCCGGTCGTACAGGGACCGGATAGCCCTTAGCAAAGGGTCCCGAATCCCATACTCCCGGAGCACCCTCCACAAGACACAGTTGAATGCCTTCTCCAAATCCACAAAACACATGTGGATTGGTTGGGCAAACTCCCATGAACCCTCCAGCACCCTGGAGAGGGTATAGAGCTGGTCCAGTGTTCCACGACCGGGACGGAAACCACACTGTTCCTCCTGAATCCGAGGTTCTACCATCGGCCGGATTCTCATCTCCAGTACCCTGGCATAGACTTTCTCTGCGAGGCTGAGAAGTGTGATCCCCGATAGTTGGAGCACACCCTCCGGTCCCCCTTCTTAAAAAGAGGGACCACCACCCCGGTCTGCCAGTCCAAGGGCACTGTCCCCGACCGCCACGCGATGCTGCAGAGGCGTGTCAGCCAAGACAGCCCCACAACATCCAGAGACTTGAGGTACTCAGGGCGGATCTCATCCACCCCCGTTGCCCTGCCACCGAGGAGTTTCTTGAATACCTCGGTGACTTCAGCCCGGTGATGGGCGAGTCCGCCTCCGAGCCCTCCGATGATATCCCCGGTCGAGGTCAACAGCTGCCCCCCTCGACTGTAAACAGCGTTGGTAGGGCACTGCTTCCCCCTCCTGAGGCGCCGGACGGTTTGACAGAATATCTTCGAGGCCGACCGATAGTCTTTCTCCATGGCCTCACCGAACTCCTCCCAGGCCCGAGTTTTTGCCTCCCCAACCACCCGGGCTGCAGTCCGCTTGGCCTGTCGGTACCTGTCAGCTGCCTCGGGAGTCCCACAAGCCAGCCAGGCCCGATAGGACTCCTTCTTCAGCTTGAAGGCATCCCTTACTTCCGGTGTCCACCACCGGGTTCGGGGATTGCCGCCTCGACAGGCACCGGAGACCTTACGGCCACAGCTCCGAGTGGATGCGTTGACAATGGAGGTGGAGAACATGGTCCACTCGGACTCAATATCTCCAGACTCCCTCGGGATCTGGTCAAAGCTCTGCCGGAGGTGGAAGTTGAAGATCTCTCTGACAAGCGATTCGGCCAAACGTTCCCAACAGACCCTCACAGTACGTTTGGGTCTGCCTAGTCTGTCCAGCTTCCTCCCCCGCCATCGGATCCAACTCACCACCAGGTGGTGATCGGTTGACAGCTCTGCCCCTCTCTTCACCCGAGTGTCCAAGACATACGGCCGTAGGTCAGATGAAACAACCACAAAGTCGATCATCGACCTCTGGCCAAGGGTGTCCTGGTGCCATGTGCACTGATGGACACTGTAATAATTCTCCATCAAAGGAAGGAAGGAGGCGGGAACCGGCAAACATTTAAACATTTAATAACAGAAATAATAAAAGCCGGCGGCCCCTCACGGACGACCGCCGGCGAACAAAACATACATACAAAATACAAGAACATAAATATAAACTTAACATAAGTTCGGGCCCGGTCCTCTCTCTTCGACGGTCCCGTCGCTCGTTTCTTTTATATGCTCCCAATCTCCTACGTGATTCGAGCCCGGTGTGCGCACAGCTGGCGCTAATTCACAATTACTCACCGGACTCGAACCACGGTCTCGCCCCGCCTACTCTACTACAGACACCCTTATGCTTGAACATGGTGTTCGTTATGGTCAAACTGTGACTAGCACAGAAGTCCAATAACAGAACACCACTCGGGTTCAGATCAGGGGGGCCGTTCCTCCCAATCACGCCCCTCCAGGTGTCACTGTCGTTGCCCACGTGGGCGTTGAAGTCCTCCAGCAGAACGACGGAGTCCCCAGTCGGGGCGCTTTCCAGCACCCCTCCCAGAGTCTCCAAGAAGGCCGGGTACTCTACACTTCCATTTGGCCCATAGGCACAAACGACAGTGAGAGACCTATCCCCGATCTGAAGGCGCAGGGAAGCGACCCTCTCGTTCACCGGGGTAAACTCCAACACATGGCAGCTAAGCTGGGGGGCTATAAGCAAACCCACACCAGCCCGCCGCCTCTCACCCTGGGCAACTCCAGAGTAGTGAAGAGTCCATCCTCCCTCGAGGAGTGTGGTTCCAGAGCCCAAGCTGTGCGTAGAGGTGATCCCGACTATCTCTAGTCGGAATCTCTGAGCCTCACTCACAATCTCCGGCCCCTTCCCCGTCAGAGAGGTGACGTTCCATGTCCCTAGAGCTAGATTCCGTGTCCAGGGATCGGGTTGTTGAGGCCCCCGCCTTCGACTACCACCCGATCCACTTTGCACCGCCCCCTAACGGTCCCTCCTGTAGGTGGTGGGTCCACGGGAGGGTGGCCCCACGTCGCTCCTTCGGGCTGAGCCCGGCCGGACCCCATGGGGGAAGGCCCGACCACCAGGCGCTCGCATACGAGCCCCAACCCCGGGCCTGGCTCCTGGCGACGTCACGGTCCTCGAATTTGTCGTCATCATAAGGGTTTTTTGAACCGCTCTTGGTCTGACCCTTCGCCTAGGACCTGTTTGCCTTGGGAGACACTACCAGGGGCATATAGCCCCAGACAACATTGCTCCTAGGGTCTTTAGGGTACTCAAACCCCTCCACCACGGTAAGGTGGCAGGTCAAGGAGAGGTGTTTTTTGGTCAAATCTACCACAATTGAATTTTGCCTCAATATAGGACATTCCTTCTTCCAGTGACCTCTTTTAAAACAATAAGTACATTGATCACTGTTGTCACCTGGAGGTTTTACTTTTCTTTCAAACTTATCACCAGTCGGATAAAAACAGGTTTCAACATTCTCTGCACAACTAACAGTATGTTGCCAGCAATTTCATCTAACCTCACTTTTGTGTGTTATTACATACTCATCAGCAAAAACGGAACCTTCCTCTGCAGTTTTAAATGTTTTGTCTATCACAAAAACACACACATCTTCTGGAAGGACATTTTTTTAATTGTTCCAATAACATCAATTCGTTAAAATCACTGTTTGTAACTACCTGAGATGAACACCACTGATCAAATCTCTTACAAACTCAGAGAAAGACTGTTTTTTCCTTCACGCAAAGCTCTAAACTTTTGTATATAGCCTTCAGGAAGTAGCTCGTATGCATTCAACACTACTCCCTATACTTTTGAATAGATTTGACTGTAGAAGTCAGGAAATAAAAAAATACATTTATACTGTAAGTATTTTAAAACTAAGGGGTAACTACGTATTTTAATATGATGAGGTATACATGACCTGCAGTATGGTATACAACAATCTTAGCATGAACATAATCACAATGTACCCATTAATATTCTACTGTGGATATGAATTAAGTACAGGGTTCTTATTTTATTATCATAGCAAACATGAAATAAGGGGAAATGATGTGTTCAGTTTGTGGGCAAGCAAAGCAGCACGAATGAAGCACGCAGACTGTCTGTCAGCTGTTGACAGAGTTTTAATACCAGGATTAATTTTATTAGATGATTGATGATTTTAGGATTGTAGGTCACTATGAGTTGTTTTGATGAGTTTTAATGCGTTAATTGTGCAAAATCAATGTTGATCTTTTTTGACTATAATCAAGTAGTTCAAGAGCGGTTTGATTTGAATGTTTATATGGCATGCAGTTCCCTCATAAATATATTTTTTATTTATTCCCCAATTTATGCATATTGTTCCCATTACAACTTCTTATTGTTACAAGTAGTTATGCTGTAAATCCTGTTTATTTATGCGGAACATTGCGGGTCGTAATCTAAAGCGTTACCCTTTTTTTTACATCAGGTGGAATATTCCTCAGAGTTGTAAGACTTTTATTTTGAAGTTGTTTTTTTAGTCCTGGTATCATGGTCTCTGTAGTTTTGTGTTTCCATACCCTGGTTGCTTCCAGGTGAATCTTGTTATCCCTGATAGTCTTGTGTATTTATACCCCTGTGTTTGCCATTGTCTTTTGTTGGTTATTGAATGAATTTATCTTGTAATTCAATTTTGTCTTGTTTATTGGTTTGTTCGCTCTTGCAAAGTTTGTGTATCAGTTTCATGTTTTGTATTTATCAAACATCTTTTAACTGCATTAAGATCCATTCCCTGCCTTGTTTTTGTTCTCCAAAGATTTACAGTGTGTTTTTTTTTTCAATGATTCAAGGACATTGTAGCTGGATGTGAACTGTTTAAATGTGAACAGATCTTTTTTTTATTTGGTCTTTATAAAATTTTAACAGACGAGGATAACATTAGTGCCCCATTATCTGATTGTTTTTGGTTTACTGCTCAACTTTCATCACTTGCCGATGTACAATTGTTAACTGGCTCTGCTTCTGATTCTACAGGCTGTTCCATTGGCTATTCTGATAAAATGCATTCTACAGGTCTGATAAGAAATTAAATGGCTGGATCACATGTCTATCTTCTGGTCTGGTAAGGGAGTGGGTTGGGTTTTAAATATTTATCCAAGTCTGGTGAGTGGCGTTTTTCTACAGGACTGGTAATTGCGTTAATTAAATTCATGCAAATGAATTGGATGGTTTATTCAAGACAGGGGGATATTTCAAAAGGTGTTGAGTGAATGGTACGGCTTCAACAGGTCTAGTGAGTGAAACATTTTCTACAGATCAAATGAGAATGTTATTGGAGCTCTCATAGGCAAGTATGATGTTTCTACTGGTCTGGTGGGTGAGCAGAGCGGTTTCTACTGGTCTGGTGGGTGAGCAGAGCGGTTTCTACTGGTCTGGTGGGTGAGCAGAGCGGTTTCTACTGGTCTGGTGGGTGAGCAGAGCGGTTTCTACTGGCTGATCAATGAATTGAATATTTCTACAGATCTAGTGAGTTTCTACAGGTCTCAAGTTTTTGCAGATCAGGTCAGCAAGTTGAGGATGTTTCTACAGGTCTGATCAGCGAGTGCAGATGTTTCTACAGGTCGTAGTGAGGAGAGATATTGCTGCAGGTCTGGTAAGCAAAGGGAAATTTTGCTTGCCTCTCCTCATAACCTGTCTGTTAGGTTTGTCCTCATAACCTGTCTTTTTATAAGTGAGTGGTCTGCTCCTACAGTTTTGGGAAGTTAAATGTTTCAACAGGTTTGTGGAGCGAGTGAAGATTTTACTGCTGGTTGGGAGAGTGAGCGGGCATGTGTCTTACAGGTCTGTTGTGTGGGTGGGGATGTTTTTGCAGGTCAAGTGAGGAGAGATGATTTTAGCAGGTTTGATCCGTGAGTGGAGAGGTTTCTTCTGGTTAGGTGAGTTGGTCGGGTATGGTATGTGAGTGGAGATTTTTGCAGGTTTGATCAGTGAGTGGAGAAGAATCATCTGGTTAGTGTCTGGGATATTTCTACAGGGCCTAACTTCTGTTAGCTGCGGCTCAGTGCCGGTACTGCATAGATACTTTTTGGTGCAAATATACAGTTTTGTTGTAAATGATTGATTGACATTTGCTTATGCTGTACGTTGACGTATTTTGTCTTTTAACACTAGTTTTGTTTTCTCAGTGGAAGCTCCAGTTCTTAAAACCTGTAGCTCTACCAGTGAGATTGAGCAAGATCAAACAACATTTTCCACCAGGAATGCTATTGCTGTTTTTGTTATCGTTCACTTAATGTTCATCTGTCTCCTTTAGTGGAAATGTGGTACTGCAAGTCATCTGTCTAGAAAATGTTCTTCTCTTCACGGGTGTGCAGAGGAAACACTGCAGTGACGCATTCTTCTCAGACATACTTTTCAGACTGGAAAGTCATTACTCTCATAATTAATTTTTGTCCTTCGTTATCTAGTCTTATTCATTGGGGAGATCTCCCTTCCTGAAGAGTTTTGCTCCAACCCCAAAGAAACAATCTGGAGCAGCCAATCAGAGCCTTACATTTTACTTGTTACAGGCAGATGTTAAATTGTGCTTTGCTTGAAACTCTTAAGGACTGTAGACATCAACATTTTAATGTAATTATTCTTTCTGCTGCTTATAAGAATATTCACATTTTAGTATTCAAACAAGTTTTAAGTCAGCCTTATATGGTAGTAGAAAGTATGTTGTTGTATTGAAATGTCATTCTCTTATTTTGCAGATGGTTAAATGTGGAGGATACAATGAGAACCAAAGGAGTGCGATCCCCATAAGGTACTACCAAGATATTATCATTAAATGCTTTTCCACTGGATTGAACTGTTCTTAGTACAGTCGGCAACTGTTACGCTAAGTTTCCATGAGAGTCTGTTTTAGCATAGCACTATGACAAACAAGGCTATTCAGTCTCGCTTCTGCAAAGCCCCAAAACCAAATAACCCTATCTGAAGACAGTTAAATTCACATGAAAATTACAGGCAGATGTCAGCGTGTGGTTTGATGTAATCTTTTAAAAATGATATAACTTGGGGTACATGAGCCATACAGTTTATTATTTGTACCGTTTGTGCTTTATTTATGGGGTGATTATAGGAATTTTCCATTTGTCCTCAACTTGTTTACGGATTCATGTTGTCAAAGCATTTTGTACAGAAACTATCATTTGTGTGGTCAATGGGAACAACTGCCTTTGAGTACTCTTGTCGTCTAAAGGCCTGTTTGTCTATGGTCTGCATTGTTTCTTATTTCAAGGTCCGACTGTGAAGTTAAGGTTTTGTATTGATTGTTTGATTCCAGTGAATATCCGTACAGTAATTTAGATTTAATGCAGTATGTAGTTTTGCACAACTGTCTACCAAATATGTAAATGTGCAGTTATTTGCCTCAAGACCGTTTGAAAGTAAGGCAAACTTTTTCCCTACTGCTTATGATGCCCGGTTTTCTTTAACCCTATGAGCTGCAGGTTACTTGATTGCACTGAAGGAATGGCCGTTTCTTAAATGCCTGTCTTTTCTTATGGCTTGTGTAAAGTGCAATCTCCTTATGAGTTTATAAACATGTTTTTAAAAAGGTTGTGAATGGAATGTTGTCTCGAGGTTTGGTTTTACAGATGTTATACTCCCTATATTCAGCTTTCTTGTAGCTCAGTGGTAAGAGCATTGCATAAACAAAGCATGGTTGTCTGTTCGATCCCAGGGGATTGCAAATACCTTTGTAAAATGTATAGGATAAAGCAATGGAAGTCACTTTGGATAAAAGCGTCTGCCAAATGCGTAAATGTAAATTAGATTGTGCAGATGAAATAATCAATGCTCCCTATAGCCATCTATGGTGTGTGGAATGGAGCTGTAGAGTCCAACACCTTACAATACATACCGAGCATGATTCAAGATTATTTGTATTTTTTTGAACCCTGGACTTTTTTCCCCATGCAAGAAACTTGAGCAAAGCCACAAGATTGTAATTGATTGTTCCGACACTGTCGCTAAGTTCTTTCTTACATCTATTGCCCCTAATTTCTAAGCAAAACAAACCCTCAACATTTCACCTCTCTTACCCCATCTCGCACTTATTTTTTGCTGATTTTCCATGAACCTGCCCCTTTTATTCTCATGCCCTTAATAATGTCTTGAACCTTTTACAGCTGCTTGGCCATATCTTTAAATAAGCATTGGGTCAGACAAAAAAGATTTTTCCACACTCTGTAATGTATTGTAATGTAATTTTGTATTTAAATGTAGAATGTTGTTTCTTGCCATTTCTGTTTTGAAGAGTGGTGCAAATCTTTAGCATGTTGTATTTCGTTTCCTAGGGGCAAACTGATGGTTGAAGTTTAATGCATCTGCCAGTGATGGCTTTTGACCCAAATGACCTGTATACCTAGCAGTGTTAATGATAGGCTGTTTGCAATTACAGAAGGACTACTTTGTCTAGTTACGGTTTTACATCTGTACATACTGTGGAGATTGTGGTCTAGTGGGTTAAACCACTGAACTGGTAATCAAAAGGTTGCTGGTTCGATCCCAGCAGCCACCACCAGTGTGTCCTTGAGCAAGACACTTTACTCCATGTTGCTCCAGGGGGATTGTCCCTGTAATAAGTGCACTGTAAGTCGCTTTGGATAAAAGCGTCTGCTAAATGTAAATGATCTCGTTTTATACTTAAAAAAATGTTGCTACTTGTTCTCTACCTCATTTTATATCATGTTCTCATTTACATGGTTCACTTGTGGTCTTTGATATTTAGTTTCTTATCCTTTGTCCAAACAGGCCAAGCAGTTTTACATGTAACTTTGTTTCTGCCAGGGTTTTTTTGGGCATGTTGTTTACATTTTAATTAGCTCTGGACTTATCTGTAACACGACTGGTCTGTGATGAAGCATCGTATGTAGTGTTATACAGTGCGATTGAAGATTTTTTGTTTGTAAAACAACTAGTACTACACCAATGATATACTTTTTGTGTGTTTGAGTTCAGCAGTTCAACCAAACCCTATGGTCCCCATTAGGTCTTTATTTCCCTTCAGCTGTAACAAAGAATGATTTGGTTACTTCTAGGCAGCTTTTGTTAAAGTGAGTTTGCCATCCCACTTAAAAGCAATTGGTTTTAAATTTGAATGTTACGCCAACCTCTAAACGGTCTTTATAAAAGACAATTTTAATTCTGTTGACTTTTTTTTTTTTTTCATTATTCAGGTTACATTCTTTTGTACTCCCCATGTGGTTTGCAATCTTACATTACTTTCATTCAGTTTTACACAATGTATATTAAATTGTTTAGGGATTCTTTTAAACGGGTGTATGTTATCACTAAATAACATTTTAACATCTGCATGTTTGAAGTGTTTTACATTCACTTGATTTGAAACTTTTTGGTGTGCAGAATATTAATGTGGGAAGTGTATTCGCCATTGTAAGATTTAATTAAATTTGGTTCCTAAATTAATTGAATTTGCCTTGAGTTTGTATGTAAACGATTAAATGCTGAATCACTGCATGTATTGAATGTTAGTCAAGTAATAAGTTCTTATGATGAATATATTTCTTGATGTTGAATACATTTTTGTTTTTGGGGTAAAGAAGTGGATTTAAAAGAAATGTTACAAGTTGTGCTCATTTTCTGTTAAATAGAAGCTTGCTTTTATGTAGCCATCTGTACGGACCCTACCTTAAAAACTATGGATACCTTGCGGTGTTAACGAAAGGCTTTTTGACGAAGAGTCTGTCCAATTAAATGGTAATTAAACTCTGAACTGCCCTGAACAGTAAGATCATACTAAATTATAAATGAAAATAAATATTGTAGGAGTTTGTTTGCAGAGGAAATCTGACGTGTAATTACGTTGTAGTTTATGTAGTTTTCTTTAGCAAGACAATGAAGGCAACTGAAGCTATTTGTATTTCCTTAGAGGATATTCTTCCATGCACATTGCTCTTATTGTTTTTCATTTCAAACTGCCAGGGATATTGTACTAGAGCATCAATGTCTTTTTCTCTTTCTTTTCTATAAATTCCTTGCTAGAGTTCTACACATACCTTGCCCTAGGTTGTAAGAGGTTCCAACTCTTAAATCAAACGAATCCTGAACACTTTCCCTCTTCACCTCATACTTTTTATATTGCTGGGTTTCTACCAACTTGATTATTTCATTCGTAGGCCCTAAATATTATCTTGCGCGGTTTAATAAGAATTTTTCATCGACCCAAATGCATCTAAATTTCCCAGAGTATGTTATGTATATTTCGATCATAGCCATGTAATTTAAATGTGAAATGTGTTTTCTTGAAGTGTAATGTTCGCTGATGTTTTAAAGAGCTGAAGAGTGGTTTTAAACATTTTTATTAATCATTGCTTTTATTTCATATGTTTGGTCTTGGGTATTCCTGGAAGAAGCTTTATGCAACTGCCAGTGAAGGCTCTTGATCCAAATAGCCTGGATACCTTGCGGTGTTAACGAAAGCCTATTTGGTGAAAGCAGCTAGAGGTGTACCTTTTTTTTTATATTGGTTGTCCCTAAACCCATATGTTTCATTAGGAGTTTGATGAATTGTTTCGTTTTTTGCTTAATTGTTTCTTATCTGTTGCACACTGCATTTGTGGTTTTGATTTGCATGTTATGACAGGTCTGAAGTTATTGTGTTAAACAAAACAAGCATGTTGTATTAATGTTGAAGATTTTCATTAGTTGAAAGTAATTTTAGGCATGTTATATTATCACTTGTAGGTTATTAAATGTTGTTTGTTTTGAAGAAAAAGTTGTGTGTATATGGTTTTGGTCAAAACAGGGTTTTATGACTAAGTTGGGGAGGTCCCTCGTTCCTTAGGGGAATAAACATCTCACACCCCAAACAATGTCCAGGGATGAGTTTTGCACTCTCCATCTCCAGTCCACGAAAGACCCCGGCTTATGATCAGGTTAAACATTTTTTTGTTTTTTCAGCGTTTTGGTAGGGAGGGTCCAAATTTTTAGGTTTCTAGAATTTAAAAGATGTCTCCATTTAGGTTTTAGTTGCATAGTTTCGGTAGGGTGGGTCCCGATTGTTAGGTTACATCATTTTAAGGGGGTCTCTTTTTAGGTTTAGGTGTTAGGAACAGTTTTGGTAGGGTGGGTCCACATTTTTAGGTTTCTGGAATTTTAAAGATGTCTCCATTTTGGTTTTAGGTTCAGAGTTTCGGTTGGGTGGGTCCAAATTGTTAGGTTAAATAATTTTAAGGGGGTCTCCTTTTAGGTTTAGGTGCAGAGTTGTAGTAGGGTGGGTCCAAATTTTGAGGGTATAGGATTTTTAAGGGGTCTCCATTTTAGGTTTAGGGTCAGAGTTTCGGTAAAGTGGGTCCAAATTGTTAGGTTAGAGAATTTTTAGGGGCGTCTCCTTTTAGGTTTAGAGTTGTAGTAGGGTGGGTCACATTTTTTAGGGGGTGTAGGATTTTAAAGGGATCTCCATTTAGGTTTAGGGTCAGAGTTTCGTTAAAGTGGGTCCAAAATTGTTAGGTTAGAGAATTTTAGAGGGGTCTCCATTTTAGGTTTAGGGAGGAAGTTTTGGTAGGGTGGGTCCAAATTGGGTTAGGGTCATTATTTTGTAGGGGTGTAATTTTAGGTGTCAAGGTCCGGATTGGGGATGGTGGGTCCAAGTTATTGCTCTTAGCATGAGTACTTTTTTGGTTTCAGTCGTTCAGACCTCTCGGAAAACGAGTTTCTAGTTTGTTGATCCATCTTGTTTCTGCCATTAATCTGTCTTTTAATGTCCAATGTGTGTTTGACTCTAGACCTGTGACTCTTAAGGATGAGATATCGTGTTTAATAAAATGGTTGACAATGTGTGTGTGTTTCTCCTCTTTTTTTGTGATGTTCTGTATGTGACGATGCATTCTTATTCGAATGGAATTTTTTGTTTGTCCCACATATTGTTTGGCACATTTGTGGCATGAAATTATGTATACACAATTTTCGGTCTGAGGACTGAGGGGTCTTTTTAATTTGAAAATGTGTTTTGTGTAGTGACTGGTGATCCAATTTTTGGTTTCATAATATTTAGGTGTGGTCCCTCTTTTGCTCCGTTTTGTGTTTATCGGGGTTAATTTGCTTTTGACCAAAAGATCCTTGAGATTCTTATTTCTCCTAAATGCGGAAATGATTTTGTGTTCTTTAAGATATGGTGTATGTGACAAAAACTTCTGGAAATTTGCTTTAGTTTCTAGGTTGAGTTGGACACTCATTTCCGAAAATGTATTTACAAACGGTATGATCTTGTCGTCTTTTTTTGCATTTTGAGTTTTCTGTTTGAATTGTTTAAAGGCTTTTCTCAAAAATGTCCTCGTGTACCCTCTGATTCTTAGGGCCTTAAAAAGAGTCCTGGTTGCTTCCATGAAATGTTTTTCATTATTACAGATTTTGTAGAATCTCAATAGTTGTGATTTGACGATTCCTTTGAACGTATGTCGGGGATGGTAGCTGTTTTTGTGTAGGAGTGAGTGCGTGTCTGTCGATTTAAAGTACACCTTGAAATCTAACTGTCCGGTTTCTTGAAATCGTGTTCCTTTGAATGAGATTAGGTCCAAAAAATTCACCGAAGTGTCATTGATGACGTGTTTTATTTTAATTGATCTTTGATGTGTATTTAAGTGTTGTGCGAATTGTAGAAATTGTTCCTCGGAATACGTCCAGATTCCCCAGATGTCATCGAGGAATCTATAGTAGTGAAGGGGTTTCAATGGGGCCGATGCCAGAGCAGATTCTTCCCATTCAGCCATGAATATGTTGGCGTATGAGGGCGCAAATTTCTTACCCATGGCCGTGCCTTTTCGTTGTAAGTAGAATTGAGAGTCGAATTCGAAATCGTTTTTAGTCAAGTTGATTTTTAGGAGTTCCATTAATTGTTTTGTAGGTCTTCGTGGGTTTGGGTATTTTTCAAAACACTTTTGTACTGCCCGCAATCCCGCTTCGGTTTCAATGTTTGTGTACAAGCTGTCTACGTCCATTGTGAATAAGAATGCATTAGGGGGAATCTTTATTTTGCCAATTTTTTCAATAAAATCGTACGTATCTTTCAGATAGCTAGGGTGCTTCCGTGAGATCGGGCCAAGAAAGTATTCAATGTACTCCGCGGTACAGTAAGATTCGCTGTCGCAGTCCGAGACTATGGGTCTGCCGGGGGGGATTTCGTTTGGTGTACTCCAGGTTGTAGGGTCCTTGTGTATTTTTGGAAGTAAATAAAATTGTCTCAGTCTCGGAGTGTGGCTTCCCAGTAAATATTCTCTCTGTTTGTGATTGATGTATTTGAGATTCCAAAGATTCTGTATGATGTCCTTAATTTCTTCCTTCGTTTCTAGATATATTGGTCTGGATAATTTAGCATAATGGTCCTCATTGTTTAGTTGTCTCTCCGCTTCCCAAACATATTGTTGTCGGTCCAAGATCACTATTGCATTTCCCTTGTCAGCGGGTTTAATGACGATGTTTTTGTTATTTTGTAGTTCACGTAAGGCCCTGACCTCCGCTCGGGTTAAATTGGGTGTCACTCTTTGCCCCCAATTCAAGTTTCTCAGGGCATAATTGTCTGCCGTGATGATGTGTCTGATTTGGATTGGTAGACGGCATAGTGAAGGTGTCCAATCGGAGTTGTGTGTGAATGGTAGTTTCTTTGATTCCTTACGTTTTCCTTCAAAGAAAACCTTAAGCTTTAACCTACGATGATAGGTCTGTAAATCAAATTTTAATTTTTTCTTTCGGTCCCTGGCCAATTTTAGCGTGGGAATGAATGTCAGGCCCCTTCGTAAGAGTGTTGTTTGTGCTGGTGTGAGTGTGTAATTCTTCGAAAGGTTAATGATCATGTGGCGATCGGGTTCATTTGTGTGAATGTGGCCGGTTATGAGTTTAAATGCTGTTGCCAATGTTGTAGGATGGCTTTGGCGGTGTCCGCCTTCCAGTGTATGCCGTCCGGTTCTACTTTGAATTTTTCTTTTGGCAAAGCCGGGATGTGTGTCACTTTTTTTCTAATGTAGGTGTTTAATTCTTCTATGATGAGTTGGTCCTCGACCGGTAGTGTCCGGGAGAAATTAATTACAGGAATAAAGATTTCCGTCTTTGGGAATTTGATCTTCGCTTCTCTGTAAGTGCTCTGTAGTTGTTTGATTGCCGTTTGTTTGAGACGTTGTTGTCTGTTATTGATTCCGAATGATAGAATCAATTGTTCCACGTTCGTGGTGATGGTGGCTTTTTTGATGAGGTCTTTTGCATGTTTGAAGTTGGCACCCGGGTAGCTATCCATTTGTAGATCTGGAGCTATGACCGTAGGAAATTTTGACACATTTGAGTCTCCAATGATCACAAATTTCTTTCTTATCGTCAGGCACCAGTCAGAGGATTTTTTGTTCGTCGATATGTGTCTGACGGGCCTGGTAGGTGTTGTTTGATCGTCTGGTGTGACAGGAGTTTTGTCCTGTGTACGTGTACGTGTCCGTCCCACCAGAGCAATTTCTGGTGAGATCTGTGTTCCGTGTGATGTGTATGTGAGCGGGTCTGGGTCTGTGTCTAGAAAAATAAGTTCCTCCGTCGGTACTTCCGGTGGGCTTCTTTGTTCTCCAAAGGATCCGGAGTAGGTCGATAGCTCCACTTCGATGGATGACATTGGTGTTGTGTTGCCCGGTGTGTGAATTTGTGCTTTATGTGTGTCCGTGGGCAGAGAAGACTGTTGCTCGTTTCCATCTTTCAGCTCGGTTGGCTTCTCCTCGATCACGCGTAGGGAAGGAGTCGGGCACATGTCGATCTCATTCATTGGAGTAAAGTTCACGCAAGGTGCCGAGATTCTCTTGGACTTTTTAGTCCTTTGCTCTTTTGGGGCGGGACCGCCTTCCGGTGGAGGAAGAGGAGGAAAGTCCTTATGGAATGAGGCGCTTTCGACCGGGGCCGAAGATGTTTGGGTTTCGGTCGTGGTCATTCGAGGTCTTTGTCCTGCTTCCACACGTGAGGTAGATGCCTCGTTGTTTCTTTGTGCTGTGCGACTTGGAAATTCGGCGGTAATGAGTGCTTCCGTCTGTTCGAAAGTTTCCGATCTAAATTTGCGTCCAAAATTGCGTACGGCCCACTTTTTTGCAATTCTGAAAGGCGCTCTCCATTCGTCGTTCGTCACAGTATTTTTTAGCTCACCAATTGACACCTCAATCAATGACTCGTAGTGTTGTTCTAGAATCAATTGTGTCGTGTAGGCCCAGTTTTTTGCGTTGCCTTCTAATAGTTGTTGTGATTTGTTTGTTGATGCAACCGGTTTGACGGTGTCAATTAAATAGTTTGTCATTCTTTTGAATGTAATCGGTTGGTTGTTTTTAATCTTTGTCGTCACGTTTTGTAGGTGATGTACCAGACGCAAGATTCTATACACGGTTTTGGTTGTAGTTCTGAAGTGAGGGGAAGCTTGGATATATTCGCGTTCTTTACTTCCTTCAGACCTATCCCTTCGAAAGGGCCTCCGTGTGTGATCTGATTTTGTGTATCTATGATCTGTTTGATTTTCAACGTACCCAGAGCGATCCCTGCCCGGGGCTCTTGTGAATCTCCTATCCCGACGGTATAGGTTCTGCGTGTAATAATCCTCTCGAGGAGGTCCACGCCTCCGTTTATCTGAATCATGCATGTTCAGCGAATGTCTCCACATGACCCGTTTCATACGTCTCTCTCAATAAAAGAATCTTTGTTGAAGGTTTCCAGGTGTTGTTGTTCTGGTGTTCAGTCAAAGTGTTGTCTCAAAATGTTGTTATATTTATTACTGGACATTTAATTCTTTATTAAAGGTTTCCAGGTGTTGTTTTTCTGGTGTTCAGTAAAAGTATTGTCTCCAAATGTTGTTATATTGGTATCTTATTTTTGATCCCACCGAAATCAGATGTCTCAAGGTGTTTTACAAAAATAAGGAGGGGAAAGATTTAATTTCCTAAACTCTATATCCGTCCTTTTCTAGGTGCAGGATAATAAGTGGAAGTTTTAATGAGTAGAATCGATCGATTTTTATTTTGTGAAATTCAAGCACAGTCGCGACGTTTCGATACAATCTGTATCTTCCTCAGGCTGGCTTGAATAAGTATCTCATAGCTCTATAGAAAAGCTCTCGTGTGTTGTTTCAGTAGAAGTGAAGGTGAGTTGTGCGCAGCTGCTATTTATACAGAGTGAGTGAGCAGGGCTCCTCCCACTTCTGAGAGCAATGCTTTTTTAGGTTTGTTCATTCAGGATTTTTATTTTAGGATCATGTTTTTATTATAATTATTTCTGGTTTTAGTTTGTATTCATATGAATTTTTCTTAAAAAATCAGGACAATCATGTATGACATAAGAATAATTTTTAAACCTGTTTTGTTTCCATAGTGTTGATGTTTCTTGTCTCCTGCTGTATATGAGTTTTAATCTTTTAGGGAGGATTCATATTTTCCTTCATCATGTTGTAAGTAATCAAATTGTTTATTAATTTTGTTTTTATTTTTATTTTTATTAATCAATGTCCTGGGTCTCTCTAACAGGTGGAGAGGCACTGGCTCTATTAGGGGAATAAACATCTCACACCCCAAACAATGTCCAGGGATGAGTTTTGCACTCTCCATCTCCAGTCCACGAAAGACCCCGGCTTATGATCAGGTTAAACATTTTTTTGTTTTTTCAGCGTTTTGGTAGGGAGGGTCCAAATTTTTAGGTTTCTAGAATTTAAAAGATGTCTCCATTTAGGTTTTAGTTGCATAGTTTCGGTAGGGTGGGTCCCGATTGTTAGGTTACATCATTTTAAGGGGGTCTCTTTTTAGGTTTAGGTGTTAGGAACAGTTTTGGTAGGGTGGGTCCACATTTTTAGGTTTCTGGAATTTTAAAGATGTCTCCATTTTGGTTTTAGGTTCAGAGTTTCGGTTGGGTGGGTCCAAATTGTTAGGTTAAATAATTTTAAGGGGGTCTCCTTTTAGGTTTAGGTGCAGAGTTGTAGTAGGGTGGGTCCAAATTTTGAGGGTATAGGATTTTTAAGGGGTCTCCATTTTAGGTTTAGGGTCAGAGTTTCGGTAAAGTGGGTCCAAATTGTTAGGTTAGAGAATTTTTAGGGGCGTCTCCTTTTAGGTTTAGAGTTGTAGTAGGGTGGGTCACATTTTTTAGGGGGTGTAGGATTTTAAAGGGATCTCCATTTAGGTTTAGGGTCAGAGTTTCGTTAAAGTGGGTCCAAAATTGTTAGGTTAGAGAATTTTAGAGGGGTCTCCATTTTAGGTTTAGGGAGGAAGTTTTGGTAGGGTGGGTCCAAATTGGGTTAGGGTCATTATTTTGTAGGGGTGTAATTTTAGGTGTCAAGGTCCGGATTGGGGATGGTGGGTCCAAGTTATTGCTCTTAGCATGAGTACTTTTTTGGTTTCAGTCGTTCAGACCTCTCGGAAAACGAGTTTCTAGTTTGTTGATCCATCTTGTTTCTGCCATTAATCTGTCTTTTAATGTCCAATGTGTGTTTGACTCTAGACCTGTGACTCTTAAGGATGAGATATCGTGTTTAATAAAATGGTTGACAATGTGTGTGTGTTTCTCCTCTTTTTTTGTGATGTTCTGTATGTGACGATGCATTCTTATTCGAATGGAATTTTTTGTTTGTCCCACATATTGTTTGGCACATTTGTGGCATGAAATTATGTATACACAATTTTCGGTCTGAGGACTGAGGGGTCTTTTTAATTTGAAAATGTGTTTTGTGTAGTGACTGGTGATCCAATTTTTGGTTTCATAATATTTAGGTGTGGTCCCTCTTTTGCTCCGTTTTGTGTTTATCGGGGTTAATTTGCTTTTGACCAAAAGATCCTTGAGATTCTTATTTCTCCTAAATGCGGAAATGATTTTGTGTTCTTTAAGATATGGTGTATGTGACAAAAACTTCTGGAAATTTGCTTTAGTTTCTAGGTTGAGTTGGACACTCATTTCCGAAAATGTATTTACAAACGGTATGATCTTGTCGTCTTTTTTTGCATTTTGAGTTTTCTGTTTGAATTGTTTAAAGGCTTTTCTCAAAAATGTCCTCGTGTACCCTCTGATTCTTAGGGCCTTAAAAAGAGTCCTGGTTGCTTCCATGAAATGTTTTTCATTATTACAGATTTTGTAGAATCTCAATAGTTGTGATTTGACGATTCCTTTGAACGTATGTCGGGGATGGTAGCTGTTTTTGTGTAGGAGTGAGTGCGTGTCTGTCGATTTAAAGTACACCTTGAAATCTAACTGTCCGGTTTCTTGAAATCGTGTTCCTTTGAATGAGATTAGGTCCAAAAAATTCACCGAAGTGTCATTGATGACGTGTTTTATTTTAATTGATCTTTGATGTGTATTTAAGTGTTGTGCGAATTGTAGAAATTGTTCCTCGGAATACGTCCAGATTCCCCAGATGTCATCGAGGAATCTATAGTAGTGAAGGGGTTTCAATGGGGCCGATGCCAGAGCAGATTCTTCCCATTCAGCCATGAATATGTTGGCGTATGAGGGCGCAAATTTCTTACCCATGGCCGTGCCTTTTCGTTGTAAGTAGAATTGAGAGTCGAATTCGAAATCGTTTTTAGTCAAGTTGATTTTTAGGAGTTCCATTAATTGTTTTGTAGGTCTTCGTGGGTTTGGGTATTTTTCAAAACACTTTTGTACTGCCCGCAATCCCGCTTCGGTTTCAATGTTTGTGTACAAGCTGTCTACGTCCATTGTGAATAAGAATGCATTAGGGGGAATCTTTATTTTGCCAATTTTTTCAATAAAATCGTACGTATCTTTCAGATAGCTAGGGTGCTTCCGTGAGATCGGGCCAAGAAAGTATTCAATGTACTCCGCGGTACAGTAAGATTCGCTGTCGCAGTCCGAGACTATGGGTCTGCCGGGGGGGATTTCGTTTGGTGTACTCCAGGTTGTAGGGTCCTTGTGTATTTTTGGAAGTAAATAAAATTGTCTCAGTCTCGGAGTGTGGCTTCCCAGTAAATATTCTCTCTGTTTGTGATTGATGTATTTGAGATTCCAAAGATTCTGTATGATGTCCTTAATTTCTTCCTTCGTTTCTAGATATATTGGTCTGGATAATTTAGCATAATGGTCCTCATTGTTTAGTTGTCTCTCCGCTTCCCAAACATATTGTTGTCGGTCCAAGATCACTATTGCATTTCCCTTGTCAGCGGGTTTAATGACGATGTTTTTGTTATTTTGTAGTTCACGTAAGGCCCTGACCTCCGCTCGGGTTAAATTGGGTGTCACTCTTTGCCCCCAATTCAAGTTTCTCAGGGCATAATTGTCTGCCGTGATGATGTGTCTGATTTGGATTGGTAGACGGCATAGTGAAGGTGTCCAATCGGAGTTGTGTGTGAATGGTAGTTTCTTTGATTCCTTACGTTTTCCTTCAAAGAAAACCTTAAGCTTTAACCTACGATGATAGGTCTGTAAATCAAATTTTAATTTTTTCTTTCGGTCCCTGGCCAATTTTAGCGTGGGAATGAATGTCAGGCCCCTTCGTAAGAGTGTTGTTTGTGCTGGTGTGAGTGTGTAATTCTTCGAAAGGTTAATGATCATGTGGCGATCGGGTTCATTTGTGTGAATGTGGCCGGTTATGAGTTTAAATGCTGTTGCCAATGTTGTAGGATGGCTTTGGCGGTGTCCGCCTTCCAGTGTATGCCGTCCGGTTCTACTTTGAATTTTTCTTTTGGCAAAGCCGGGATGTGTGTCACTTTTTTTCTAATGTAGGTGTTTAATTCTTCTATGATGAGTTGGTCCTCGACCGGTAGTGTCCGGGAGAAATTAATTACAGGAATAAAGATTTCCGTCTTTGGGAATTTGATCTTCGCTTCTCTGTAAGTGCTCTGTAGTTGTTTGATTGCCGTTTGTTTGAGACGTTGTTGTCTGTTATTGATTCCGAATGATAGAATCAATTGTTCCACGTTCGTGGTGATGGTGGCTTTTTTGATGAGGTCTTTTGCATGTTTGAAGTTGGCACCCGGGTAGCTATCCATTTGTAGATCTGGAGCTATGACCGTAGGAAATTTTGACACATTTGAGTCTCCAATGATCACAAATTTCTTTCTTATCGTCAGGCACCAGTCAGAGGATTTTTTGTTCGTCGATATGTGTCTGACGGGCCTGGTAGGTGTTGTTTGATCGTCTGGTGTGACAGGAGTTTTGTCCTGTGTACGTGTACGTGTCCGTCCCACCAGAGCAATTTCTGGTGAGATCTGTGTTCCGTGTGATGTGTATGTGAGCGGGTCTGGGTCTGTGTCTAGAAAAATAAGTTCCTCCGTCGGTACTTCCGGTGGGCTTCTTTGTTCTCCAAAGGATCCGGAGTAGGTCGATAGCTCCACTTCGATGGATGACATTGGTGTTGTGTTGCCCGGTGTGTGAATTTGTGCTTTATGTGTGTCCGTGGGCAGAGAAGACTGTTGCTCGTTTCCATCTTTCAGCTCGGTTGGCTTCTCCTCGATCACGCGTAGGGAAGGAGTCGGGCACATGTCGATCTCATTCATTGGAGTAAAGTTCACGCAAGGTGCCGAGATTCTCTTGGACTTTTTAGTCCTTTGCTCTTTTGGGGCGGGACCGCCTTCCGGTGGAGGAAGAGGAGGAAAGTCCTTATGGAATGAGGCGCTTTCGACCGGGGCCGAAGATGTTTGGGTTTCGGTCGTGGTCATTCGAGGTCTTTGTCCTGCTTCCACACGTGAGGTAGATGCCTCGTTGTTTCTTTGTGCTGTGCGACTTGGAAATTCGGCGGTAATGAGTGCTTCCGTCTGTTCGAAAGTTTCCGATCTAAATTTGCGTCCAAAATTGCGTACGGCCCACTTTTTTGCAATTCTGAAAGGCGCTCTCCATTCGTCGTTCGTCACAGTATTTTTTAGCTCACCAATTGACACCTCAATCAATGACTCGTAGTGTTGTTCTAGAATCAATTGTGTCGTGTAGGCCCAGTTTTTTGCGTTGCCTTCTAATAGTTGTTGTGATTTGTTTGTTGATGCAACCGGTTTGACGGTGTCAATTAAATAGTTTGTCATTCTTTTGAATGTAATCGGTTGGTTGTTTTTAATCTTTGTCGTCACGTTTTGTAGGTGATGTACCAGACGCAAGATTCTATACACGGTTTTGGTTGTAGTTCTGAAGTGAGGGGAAGCTTGGATATATTCGCGTTCTTTACTTCCTTCAGACCTATCCCTTCGAAAGGGCCTCCGTGTGTGATCTGATTTTGTGTATCTATGATCTGTTTGATTTTCAACGTACCCAGAGCGATCCCTGCCCGGGGCTCTTGTGAATCTCCTATCCCGACGGTATAGGTTCTGCGTGTAATAATCCTCTCGAGGAGGTCCACGCCTCCGTTTATCTGAATCATGCATGTTCAGCGAATGTCTCCACATGACCCGTTTCATACGTCTCTCTCAATAAAAGAATCTTTGTTGAAGGTTTCCAGGTGTTGTTGTTCTGGTGTTCAGTCAAAGTGTTGTCTCAAAATGTTGTTATATTTATTACTGGACATTTAATTCTTTATTAAAGGTTTCCAGGTGTTGTTTTTCTGGTGTTCAGTAAAAGTATTGTCTCCAAATGTTGTTATATTGGTATCTTATTTTTGATCCCACCGAAATCAGATGTCTCAAGGTGTTTTACAAAAATAAGGAGGGGAAAGATTTAATTTCCTAAACTCTATATCCGTCCTTTTCTAGGTGCAGGATAATAAGTGGAAGTTTTAATGAGTAGAATCGATCGATTTTTATTTTGTGAAATTCAAGCACAGTCGCGACGTTTCGATACAATCTGTATCTTCCTCAGGCTGGCTTGAATAAGTATCTCATAGCTCTATAGAAAAGCTCTCGTGTGTTGTTTCAGTAGAAGTGAAGGTGAGTTGTGCGCAGCTGCTATTTATACAGAGTGAGTGAGCAGGGCTCCTCCCACTTCTGAGAGCAATGCTTTTTTAGGTTTGTTCATTCAGGATTTTTATTTTAGGATCATGTTTTTATTATAATTATTTCTGGTTTTAGTTTGTATTCATATGAATTTTTCTTAAAAAATCAGGACAATCATGTATGACATAAGAATAATTTTTAAACCTGTTTTGTTTCCATAGTGTTGATGTTTCTTGTCTCCTGCTGTATATGAGTTTTAATCTTTTAGGGAGGATTCATATTTTCCTTCATCATGTTGTAAGTAATCAAATTGTTTATTAATTTTGTTTTTATTTTTATTTTTATTAATCAATGTCCTGGGTCTCTCTAACAGGTGGAGAGGCACTGGCTCTATTAGGGGAATAAACATCTCACACCCCAAACAATGTCCAGGGATGAGTTTTGCACTCTCCATCTCCAGTCCACGAAAGACCCCGGCTTATGATCAGGTTAAACATTTTTTTGTTTTTTCAGCGTTTTGGTAGGGAGGGTCCAAATTTTTAGGTTTCTAGAATTTAAAAGATGTCTCCATTTAGGTTTTAGTTGCATAGTTTCGGTAGGGTGGGTCCCGATTGTTAGGTTACATCATTTTAAGGGGGTCTCTTTTTAGGTTTAGGTGTTAGGAACAGTTTTGGTAGGGTGGGTCCACATTTTTAGGTTTCTGGAATTTTAAAGATGTCTCCATTTTGGTTTTAGGTTCAGAGTTTCGGTTGGGTGGGTCCAAATTGTTAGGTTAAATAATTTTAAGGGGGTCTCCTTTTAGGTTTAGGTGCAGAGTTGTAGTAGGGTGGGTCCAAATTTTGAGGGTATAGGATTTTTAAGGGGTCTCCATTTTAGGTTTAGGGTCAGAGTTTCGGTAAAGTGGGTCCAAATTGTTAGGTTAGAGAATTTTTAGGGGCGTCTCCTTTTAGGTTTAGAGTTGTAGTAGGGTGGGTCACATTTTTTAGGGGGTGTAGGATTTTAAAGGGATCTCCATTTAGGTTTAGGGTCAGAGTTTCGTTAAAGTGGGTCCAAAATTGTTAGGTTAGAGAATTTTAGAGGGGTCTCCATTTTAGGTTTAGGGAGGAAGTTTTGGTAGGGTGGGTCCAAATTGGGTTAGGGTCATTATTTTGTAGGGGTGTAATTTTAGGTGTCAAGGTCCGGATTGGGGATGGTGGGTCCAAGTTATTGCTCTTAGCATGAGTACTTTTTTGGTTTCAGTCGTTCAGACCTCTCGGAAAACGAGTTTCTAGTTTGTTGATCCATCTTGTTTCTGCCATTAATCTGTCTTTTAATGTCCAATGTGTGTTTGACTCTAGACCTGTGACTCTTAAGGATGAGATATCGTGTTTAATAAAATGGTTGACAATGTGTGTGTGTTTCTCCTCTTTTTTTGTGATGTTCTGTATGTGACGATGCATTCTTATTCGAATGGAATTTTTTGTTTGTCCCACATATTGTTTGGCACATTTGTGGCATGAAATTATGTATACACAATTTTCGGTCTGAGGACTGAGGGGTCTTTTTAATTTGAAAATGTGTTTTGTGTAGTGACTGGTGATCCAATTTTTGGTTTCATAATATTTAGGTGTGGTCCCTCTTTTGCTCCGTTTTGTGTTTATCGGGGTTAATTTGCTTTTGACCAAAAGATCCTTGAGATTCTTATTTCTCCTAAATGCGGAAATGATTTTGTGTTCTTTAAGATATGGTGTATGTGACAAAAACTTCTGGAAATTTGCTTTAGTTTCTAGGTTGAGTTGGACACTCATTTCCGAAAATGTATTTACAAACGGTATGATCTTGTCGTCTTTTTTTGCATTTTGAGTTTTCTGTTTGAATTGTTTAAAGGCTTTTCTCAAAAATGTCCTCGTGTACCCTCTGATTCTTAGGGCCTTAAAAAGAGTCCTGGTTGCTTCCATGAAATGTTTTTCATTATTACAGATTTTGTAGAATCTCAATAGTTGTGATTTGACGATTCCTTTGAACGTATGTCGGGGATGGTAGCTGTTTTTGTGTAGGAGTGAGTGCGTGTCTGTCGATTTAAAGTACACCTTGAAATCTAACTGTCCGGTTTCTTGAAATCGTGTTCCTTTGAATGAGATTAGGTCCAAAAAATTCACCGAAGTGTCATTGATGACGTGTTTTATTTTAATTGATCTTTGATGTGTATTTAAGTGTTGTGCGAATTGTAGAAATTGTTCCTCGGAATACGTCCAGATTCCCCAGATGTCATCGAGGAATCTATAGTAGTGAAGGGGTTTCAATGGGGCCGATGCCAGAGCAGATTCTTCCCATTCAGCCATGAATATGTTGGCGTATGAGGGCGCAAATTTCTTACCCATGGCCGTGCCTTTTCGTTGTAAGTAGAATTGAGAGTCGAATTCGAAATCGTTTTTAGTCAAGTTGATTTTTAGGAGTTCCATTAATTGTTTTGTAGGTCTTCGTGGGTTTGGGTATTTTTCAAAACACTTTTGTACTGCCCGCAATCCCGCTTCGGTTTCAATGTTTGTGTACAAGCTGTCTACGTCCATTGTGAATAAGAATGCATTAGGGGGAATCTTTATTTTGCCAATTTTTTCAATAAAATCGTACGTATCTTTCAGATAGCTAGGGTGCTTCCGTGAGATCGGGCCAAGAAAGTATTCAATGTACTCCGCGGTACAGTAAGATTCGCTGTCGCAGTCCGAGACTATGGGTCTGCCGGGGGGGATTTCGTTTGGTGTACTCCAGGTTGTAGGGTCCTTGTGTATTTTTGGAAGTAAATAAAATTGTCTCAGTCTCGGAGTGTGGCTTCCCAGTAAATATTCTCTCTGTTTGTGATTGATGTATTTGAGATTCCAAAGATTCTGTATGATGTCCTTAATTTCTTCCTTCGTTTCTAGATATATTGGTCTGGATAATTTAGCATAATGGTCCTCATTGTTTAGTTGTCTCTCCGCTTCCCAAACATATTGTTGTCGGTCCAAGATCACTATTGCATTTCCCTTGTCAGCGGGTTTAATGACGATGTTTTTGTTATTTTGTAGTTCACGTAAGGCCCTGACCTCCGCTCGGGTTAAATTGGGTGTCACTCTTTGCCCCCAATTCAAGTTTCTCAGGGCATAATTGTCTGCCGTGATGATGTGTCTGATTTGGATTGGTAGACGGCATAGTGAAGGTGTCCAATCGGAGTTGTGTGTGAATGGTAGTTTCTTTGATTCCTTACGTTTTCCTTCAAAGAAAACCTTAAGCTTTAACCTACGATGATAGGTCTGTAAATCAAATTTTAATTTTTTCTTTCGGTCCCTGGCCAATTTTAGCGTGGGAATGAATGTCAGGCCCCTTCGTAAGAGTGTTGTTTGTGCTGGTGTGAGTGTGTAATTCTTCGAAAGGTTAATGATCATGTGGCGATCGGGTTCATTTGTGTGAATGTGGCCGGTTATGAGTTTAAATGCTGTTGCCAATGTTGTAGGATGGCTTTGGCGGTGTCCGCCTTCCAGTGTATGCCGTCCGGTTCTACTTTGAATTTTTCTTTTGGCAAAGCCGGGATGTGTGTCACTTTTTTTCTAATGTAGGTGTTTAATTCTTCTATGATGAGTTGGTCCTCGACCGGTAGTGTCCGGGAGAAATTAATTACAGGAATAAAGATTTCCGTCTTTGGGAATTTGATCTTCGCTTCTCTGTAAGTGCTCTGTAGTTGTTTGATTGCCGTTTGTTTGAGACGTTGTTGTCTGTTATTGATTCCGAATGATAGAATCAATTGTTCCACGTTCGTGGTGATGGTGGCTTTTTTGATGAGGTCTTTTGCATGTTTGAAGTTGGCACCCGGGTAGCTATCCATTTGTAGATCTGGAGCTATGACCGTAGGAAATTTTGACACATTTGAGTCTCCAATGATCACAAATTTCTTTCTTATCGTCAGGCACCAGTCAGAGGATTTTTTGTTCGTCGATATGTGTCTGACGGGCCTGGTAGGTGTTGTTTGATCGTCTGGTGTGACAGGAGTTTTGTCCTGTGTACGTGTACGTGTCCGTCCCACCAGAGCAATTTCTGGTGAGATCTGTGTTCCGTGTGATGTGTATGTGAGCGGGTCTGGGTCTGTGTCTAGAAAAATAAGTTCCTCCGTCGGTACTTCCGGTGGGCTTCTTTGTTCTCCAAAGGATCCGGAGTAGGTCGATAGCTCCACTTCGATGGATGACATTGGTGTTGTGTTGCCCGGTGTGTGAATTTGTGCTTTATGTGTGTCCGTGGGCAGAGAAGACTGTTGCTCGTTTCCATCTTTCAGCTCGGTTGGCTTCTCCTCGATCACGCGTAGGGAAGGAGTCGGGCACATGTCGATCTCATTCATTGGAGTAAAGTTCACGCAAGGTGCCGAGATTCTCTTGGACTTTTTAGTCCTTTGCTCTTTTGGGGCGGGACCGCCTTCCGGTGGAGGAAGAGGAGGAAAGTCCTTATGGAATGAGGCGCTTTCGACCGGGGCCGAAGATGTTTGGGTTTCGGTCGTGGTCATTCGAGGTCTTTGTCCTGCTTCCACACGTGAGGTAGATGCCTCGTTGTTTCTTTGTGCTGTGCGACTTGGAAATTCGGCGGTAATGAGTGCTTCCGTCTGTTCGAAAGTTTCCGATCTAAATTTGCGTCCAAAATTGCGTACGGCCCACTTTTTTGCAATTCTGAAAGGCGCTCTCCATTCGTCGTTCGTCACAGTATTTTTTAGCTCACCAATTGACACCTCAATCAATGACTCGTAGTGTTGTTCTAGAATCAATTGTGTCGTGTAGGCCCAGTTTTTTGCGTTGCCTTCTAATAGTTGTTGTGATTTGTTTGTTGATGCAACCGGTTTGACGGTGTCAATTAAATAGTTTGTCATTCTTTTGAATGTAATCGGTTGGTTGTTTTTAATCTTTGTCGTCACGTTTTGTAGGTGATGTACCAGACGCAAGATTCTATACACGGTTTTGGTTGTAGTTCTGAAGTGAGGGGAAGCTTGGATATATTCGCGTTCTTTACTTCCTTCAGACCTATCCCTTCGAAAGGGCCTCCGTGTGTGATCTGATTTTGTGTATCTATGATCTGTTTGATTTTCAACGTACCCAGAGCGATCCCTGCCCGGGGCTCTTGTGAATCTCCTATCCCGACGGTATAGGTTCTGCGTGTAATAATCCTCTCGAGGAGGTCCACGCCTCCGTTTATCTGAATCATGCATGTTCAGCGAATGTCTCCACATGACCCGTTTCATACGTCTCTCTCAATAAAAGAATCTTTGTTGAAGGTTTCCAGGTGTTGTTGTTCTGGTGTTCAGTCAAAGTGTTGTCTCAAAATGTTGTTATATTTATTACTGGACATTTAATTCTTTATTAAAGGTTTCCAGGTGTTGTTTTTCTGGTGTTCAGTAAAAGTATTGTCTCCAAATGTTGTTATATTGGTATCTTATTTTTGATCCCACCGAAATCAGATGTCTCAAGGTGTTTTACAAAAATAAGGAGGGGAAAGATTTAATTTCCTAAACTCTATATCCGTCCTTTTCTAGGTGCAGGATAATAAGTGGAAGTTTTAATGAGTAGAATCGATCGATTTTTATTTTGTGAAATTCAAGCACAGTCGCGACGTTTCGATACAATCTGTATCTTCCTCAGGCTGGCTTGAATAAGTATCTCATAGCTCTATAGAAAAGCTCTCGTGTGTTGTTTCAGTAGAAGTGAAGGTGAGTTGTGCGCAGCTGCTATTTATACAGAGTGAGTGAGCAGGGCTCCTCCCACTTCTGAGAGCAATGCTTTTTTAGGTTTGTTCATTCAGGATTTTTATTTTAGGATCATGTTTTTATTATAATTATTTCTGGTTTTAGTTTGTATTCATATGAATTTTTCTTAAAAAATCAGGACAATCATGTATGACATAAGAATAATTTTTAAACCTGTTTTGTTTCCATAGTGTTGATGTTTCTTGTCTCCTGCTGTATATGAGTTTTAATCTTTTAGGGAGGATTCATATTTTCCTTCATCATGTTGTAAGTAATCAAATTGTTTATTAATTTTGTTTTTATTTTTATTTTTATTAATCAATGTCCTGGGTCTCTCTAACAGGTGGAGAGGCACTGGCTCTATTAGGGGAATAAACATCTCACACCCCAAACAATGTCCAGGGATGAGTTTTGCACTCTCCATCTCCAGTCCACGAAAGACCCCGGCTTATGATCAGGTTAAACATTTTTTTGTTTTTTCAGCGTTTTGGTAGGGAGGGTCCAAATTTTTAGGTTTCTAGAATTTAAAAGATGTCTCCATTTAGGTTTTAGTTGCATAGTTTCGGTAGGGTGGGTCCCGATTGTTAGGTTACATCATTTTAAGGGGGTCTCTTTTTAGGTTTAGGTGTTAGGAACAGTTTTGGTAGGGTGGGTCCACATTTTTAGGTTTCTGGAATTTTAAAGATGTCTCCATTTTGGTTTTAGGTTCAGAGTTTCGGTTGGGTGGGTCCAAATTGTTAGGTTAAATAATTTTAAGGGGGTCTCCTTTTAGGTTTAGGTGCAGAGTTGTAGTAGGGTGGGTCCAAATTTTGAGGGTATAGGATTTTTAAGGGGTCTCCATTTTAGGTTTAGGGTCAGAGTTTCGGTAAAGTGGGTCCAAATTGTTAGGTTAGAGAATTTTTAGGGGCGTCTCCTTTTAGGTTTAGAGTTGTAGTAGGGTGGGTCACATTTTTTAGGGGGTGTAGGATTTTAAAGGGATCTCCATTTAGGTTTAGGGTCAGAGTTTCGTTAAAGTGGGTCCAAAATTGTTAGGTTAGAGAATTTTAGAGGGGTCTCCATTTTAGGTTTAGGGAGGAAGTTTTGGTAGGGTGGGTCCAAATTGGGTTAGGGTCATTATTTTGTAGGGGTGTAATTTTAGGTGTCAAGGTCCGGATTGGGGATGGTGGGTCCAAGTTATTGCTCTTAGCATGAGTACTTTTTTGGTTTCAGTCGTTCAGACCTCTCGGAAAACGAGTTTCTAGTTTGTTGATCCATCTTGTTTCTGCCATTAATCTGTCTTTTAATGTCCAATGTGTGTTTGACTCTAGACCTGTGACTCTTAAGGATGAGATATCGTGTTTAATAAAATGGTTGACAATGTGTGTGTGTTTCTCCTCTTTTTTTGTGATGTTCTGTATGTGACGATGCATTCTTATTCGAATGGAATTTTTTGTTTGTCCCACATATTGTTTGGCACATTTGTGGCATGAAATTATGTATACACAATTTTCGGTCTGAGGACTGAGGGGTCTTTTTAATTTGAAAATGTGTTTTGTGTAGTGACTGGTGATCCAATTTTTGGTTTCATAATATTTAGGTGTGGTCCCTCTTTTGCTCCGTTTTGTGTTTATCGGGGTTAATTTGCTTTTGACCAAAAGATCCTTGAGATTCTTATTTCTCCTAAATGCGGAAATGATTTTGTGTTCTTTAAGATATGGTGTATGTGACAAAAACTTCTGGAAATTTGCTTTAGTTTCTAGGTTGAGTTGGACACTCATTTCCGAAAATGTATTTACAAACGGTATGATCTTGTCGTCTTTTTTTGCATTTTGAGTTTTCTGTTTGAATTGTTTAAAGGCTTTTCTCAAAAATGTCCTCGTGTACCCTCTGATTCTTAGGGCCTTAAAAAGAGTCCTGGTTGCTTCCATGAAATGTTTTTCATTATTACAGATTTTGTAGAATCTCAATAGTTGTGATTTGACGATTCCTTTGAACGTATGTCGGGGATGGTAGCTGTTTTTGTGTAGGAGTGAGTGCGTGTCTGTCGATTTAAAGTACACCTTGAAATCTAACTGTCCGGTTTCTTGAAATCGTGTTCCTTTGAATGAGATTAGGTCCAAAAAATTCACCGAAGTGTCATTGATGACGTGTTTTATTTTAATTGATCTTTGATGTGTATTTAAGTGTTGTGCGAATTGTAGAAATTGTTCCTCGGAATACGTCCAGATTCCCCAGATGTCATCGAGGAATCTATAGTAGTGAAGGGGTTTCAATGGGGCCGATGCCAGAGCAGATTCTTCCCATTCAGCCATGAATATGTTGGCGTATGAGGGCGCAAATTTCTTACCCATGGCCGTGCCTTTTCGTTGTAAGTAGAATTGAGAGTCGAATTCGAAATCGTTTTTAGTCAAGTTGATTTTTAGGAGTTCCATTAATTGTTTTGTAGGTCTTCGTGGGTTTGGGTATTTTTCAAAACACTTTTGTACTGCCCGCAATCCCGCTTCGGTTTCAATGTTTGTGTACAAGCTGTCTACGTCCATTGTGAATAAGAATGCATTAGGGGGAATCTTTATTTTGCCAATTTTTTCAATAAAATCGTACGTATCTTTCAGATAGCTAGGGTGCTTCCGTGAGATCGGGCCAAGAAAGTATTCAATGTACTCCGCGGTACAGTAAGATTCGCTGTCGCAGTCCGAGACTATGGGTCTGCCGGGGGGGATTTCGTTTGGTGTACTCCAGGTTGTAGGGTCCTTGTGTATTTTTGGAAGTAAATAAAATTGTCTCAGTCTCGGAGTGTGGCTTCCCAGTAAATATTCTCTCTGTTTGTGATTGATGTATTTGAGATTCCAAAGATTCTGTATGATGTCCTTAATTTCTTCCTTCGTTTCTAGATATATTGGTCTGGATAATTTAGCATAATGGTCCTCATTGTTTAGTTGTCTCTCCGCTTCCCAAACATATTGTTGTCGGTCCAAGATCACTATTGCATTTCCCTTGTCAGCGGGTTTAATGACGATGTTTTTGTTATTTTGTAGTTCACGTAAGGCCCTGACCTCCGCTCGGGTTAAATTGGGTGTCACTCTTTGCCCCCAATTCAAGTTTCTCAGGGCATAATTGTCTGCCGTGATGATGTGTCTGATTTGGATTGGTAGACGGCATAGTGAAGGTGTCCAATCGGAGTTGTGTGTGAATGGTAGTTTCTTTGATTCCTTACGTTTTCCTTCAAAGAAAACCTTAAGCTTTAACCTACGATGATAGGTCTGTAAATCAAATTTTAATTTTTTCTTTCGGTCCCTGGCCAATTTTAGCGTGGGAATGAATGTCAGGCCCCTTCGTAAGAGTGTTGTTTGTGCTGGTGTGAGTGTGTAATTCTTCGAAAGGTTAATGATCATGTGGCGATCGGGTTCATTTGTGTGAATGTGGCCGGTTATGAGTTTAAATGCTGTTGCCAATGTTGTAGGATGGCTTTGGCGGTGTCCGCCTTCCAGTGTATGCCGTCCGGTTCTACTTTGAATTTTTCTTTTGGCAAAGCCGGGATGTGTGTCACTTTTTTTCTAATGTAGGTGTTTAATTCTTCTATGATGAGTTGGTCCTCGACCGGTAGTGTCCGGGAGAAATTAATTACAGGAATAAAGATTTCCGTCTTTGGGAATTTGATCTTCGCTTCTCTGTAAGTGCTCTGTAGTTGTTTGATTGCCGTTTGTTTGAGACGTTGTTGTCTGTTATTGATTCCGAATGATAGAATCAATTGTTCCACGTTCGTGGTGATGGTGGCTTTTTTGATGAGGTCTTTTGCATGTTTGAAGTTGGCACCCGGGTAGCTATCCATTTGTAGATCTGGAGCTATGACCGTAGGAAATTTTGACACATTTGAGTCTCCAATGATCACAAATTTCTTTCTTATCGTCAGGCACCAGTCAGAGGATTTTTTGTTCGTCGATATGTGTCTGACGGGCCTGGTAGGTGTTGTTTGATCGTCTGGTGTGACAGGAGTTTTGTCCTGTGTACGTGTACGTGTCCGTCCCACCAGAGCAATTTCTGGTGAGATCTGTGTTCCGTGTGATGTGTATGTGAGCGGGTCTGGGTCTGTGTCTAGAAAAATAAGTTCCTCCGTCGGTACTTCCGGTGGGCTTCTTTGTTCTCCAAAGGATCCGGAGTAGGTCGATAGCTCCACTTCGATGGATGACATTGGTGTTGTGTTGCCCGGTGTGTGAATTTGTGCTTTATGTGTGTCCGTGGGCAGAGAAGACTGTTGCTCGTTTCCATCTTTCAGCTCGGTTGGCTTCTCCTCGATCACGCGTAGGGAAGGAGTCGGGCACATGTCGATCTCATTCATTGGAGTAAAGTTCACGCAAGGTGCCGAGATTCTCTTGGACTTTTTAGTCCTTTGCTCTTTTGGGGCGGGACCGCCTTCCGGTGGAGGAAGAGGAGGAAAGTCCTTATGGAATGAGGCGCTTTCGACCGGGGCCGAAGATGTTTGGGTTTCGGTCGTGGTCATTCGAGGTCTTTGTCCTGCTTCCACACGTGAGGTAGATGCCTCGTTGTTTCTTTGTGCTGTGCGACTTGGAAATTCGGCGGTAATGAGTGCTTCCGTCTGTTCGAAAGTTTCCGATCTAAATTTGCGTCCAAAATTGCGTACGGCCCACTTTTTTGCAATTCTGAAAGGCGCTCTCCATTCGTCGTTCGTCACAGTATTTTTTAGCTCACCAATTGACACCTCAATCAATGACTCGTAGTGTTGTTCTAGAATCAATTGTGTCGTGTAGGCCCAGTTTTTTGCGTTGCCTTCTAATAGTTGTTGTGATTTGTTTGTTGATGCAACCGGTTTGACGGTGTCAATTAAATAGTTTGTCATTCTTTTGAATGTAATCGGTTGGTTGTTTTTAATCTTTGTCGTCACGTTTTGTAGGTGATGTACCAGACGCAAGATTCTATACACGGTTTTGGTTGTAGTTCTGAAGTGAGGGGAAGCTTGGATATATTCGCGTTCTTTACTTCCTTCAGACCTATCCCTTCGAAAGGGCCTCCGTGTGTGATCTGATTTTGTGTATCTATGATCTGTTTGATTTTCAACGTACCCAGAGCGATCCCTGCCCGGGGCTCTTGTGAATCTCCTATCCCGACGGTATAGGTTCTGCGTGTAATAATCCTCTCGAGGAGGTCCACGCCTCCGTTTATCTGAATCATGCATGTTCAGCGAATGTCTCCACATGACCCGTTTCATACGTCTCTCTCAATAAAAGAATCTTTGTTGAAGGTTTCCAGGTGTTGTTGTTCTGGTGTTCAGTCAAAGTGTTGTCTCAAAATGTTGTTATATTTATTACTGGACATTTAATTCTTTATTAAAGGTTTCCAGGTGTTGTTTTTCTGGTGTTCAGTAAAAGTATTGTCTCCAAATGTTGTTATATTGGTATCTTATTTTTGATCCCACCGAAATCAGATGTCTCAAGGTGTTTTACAAAAATAAGGAGGGGAAAGATTTAATTTCCTAAACTCTATATCCGTCCTTTTCTAGGTGCAGGATAATAAGTGGAAGTTTTAATGAGTAGAATCGATCGATTTTTATTTTGTGAAATTCAAGCACAGTCGCGACGTTTCGATACAATCTGTATCTTCCTCAGGCTGGCTTGAATAAGTATCTCATAGCTCTATAGAAAAGCTCTCGTGTGTTGTTTCAGTAGAAGTGAAGGTGAGTTGTGCGCAGCTGCTATTTATACAGAGTGAGTGAGCAGGGCTCCTCCCACTTCTGAGAGCAATGCTTTTTTAGGTTTGTTCATTCAGGATTTTTATTTTAGGATCATGTTTTTATTATAATTATTTCTGGTTTTAGTTTGTATTCATATGAATTTTTCTTAAAAAATCAGGACAATCATGTATGACATAAGAATAATTTTTAAACCTGTTTTGTTTCCATAGTGTTGATGTTTCTTGTCTCCTGCTGTATATGAGTTTTAATCTTTTAGGGAGGATTCATATTTTCCTTCATCATGTTGTAAGTAATCAAATTGTTTATTAATTTTGTTTTTATTTTTATTTTTATTAATCAATGTCCTGGGTCTCTCTAACAGGTGGAGAGGCACTGGCTCTATTAGGGGAATAAACATCTCACACCCCAAACAATGTCCAGGGATGAGTTTTGCACTCTCCATCTCCAGTCCACGAAAGACCCCGGCTTATGATCAGGTTAAACATTTTTTTGTTTTTTCAGCGTTTTGGTAGGGAGGGTCCAAATTTTTAGGTTTCTAGAATTTAAAAGATGTCTCCATTTAGGTTTTAGTTGCATAGTTTCGGTAGGGTGGGTCCCGATTGTTAGGTTACATCATTTTAAGGGGGTCTCTTTTTAGGTTTAGGTGTTAGGAACAGTTTTGGTAGGGTGGGTCCACATTTTTAGGTTTCTGGAATTTTAAAGATGTCTCCATTTTGGTTTTAGGTTCAGAGTTTCGGTTGGGTGGGTCCAAATTGTTAGGTTAAATAATTTTAAGGGGGTCTCCTTTTAGGTTTAGGTGCAGAGTTGTAGTAGGGTGGGTCCAAATTTTGAGGGTATAGGATTTTTAAGGGGTCTCCATTTTAGGTTTAGGGTCAGAGTTTCGGTAAAGTGGGTCCAAATTGTTAGGTTAGAGAATTTTTAGGGGCGTCTCCTTTTAGGTTTAGAGTTGTAGTAGGGTGGGTCACATTTTTTAGGGGGTGTAGGATTTTAAAGGGATCTCCATTTAGGTTTAGGGTCAGAGTTTCGTTAAAGTGGGTCCAAAATTGTTAGGTTAGAGAATTTTAGAGGGGTCTCCATTTTAGGTTTAGGGAGGAAGTTTTGGTAGGGTGGGTCCAAATTGGGTTAGGGTCATTATTTTGTAGGGGTGTAATTTTAGGTGTCAAGGTCCGGATTGGGGATGGTGGGTCCAAGTTATTGCTCTTAGCATGAGTACTTTTTTGGTTTCAGTCGTTCAGACCTCTCGGAAAACGAGTTTCTAGTTTGTTGATCCATCTTGTTTCTGCCATTAATCTGTCTTTTAATGTCCAATGTGTGTTTGACTCTAGACCTGTGACTCTTAAGGATGAGATATCGTGTTTAATAAAATGGTTGACAATGTGTGTGTGTTTCTCCTCTTTTTTTGTGATGTTCTGTATGTGACGATGCATTCTTATTCGAATGGAATTTTTTGTTTGTCCCACATATTGTTTGGCACATTTGTGGCATGAAATTATGTATACACAATTTTCGGTCTGAGGACTGAGGGGTCTTTTTAATTTGAAAATGTGTTTTGTGTAGTGACTGGTGATCCAATTTTTGGTTTCATAATATTTAGGTGTGGTCCCTCTTTTGCTCCGTTTTGTGTTTATCGGGGTTAATTTGCTTTTGACCAAAAGATCCTTGAGATTCTTATTTCTCCTAAATGCGGAAATGATTTTGTGTTCTTTAAGATATGGTGTATGTGACAAAAACTTCTGGAAATTTGCTTTAGTTTCTAGGTTGAGTTGGACACTCATTTCCGAAAATGTATTTACAAACGGTATGATCTTGTCGTCTTTTTTTGCATTTTGAGTTTTCTGTTTGAATTGTTTAAAGGCTTTTCTCAAAAATGTCCTCGTGTACCCTCTGATTCTTAGGGCCTTAAAAAGAGTCCTGGTTGCTTCCATGAAATGTTTTTCATTATTACAGATTTTGTAGAATCTCAATAGTTGTGATTTGACGATTCCTTTGAACGTATGTCGGGGATGGTAGCTGTTTTTGTGTAGGAGTGAGTGCGTGTCTGTCGATTTAAAGTACACCTTGAAATCTAACTGTCCGGTTTCTTGAAATCGTGTTCCTTTGAATGAGATTAGGTCCAAAAAATTCACCGAAGTGTCATTGATGACGTGTTTTATTTTAATTGATCTTTGATGTGTATTTAAGTGTTGTGCGAATTGTAGAAATTGTTCCTCGGAATACGTCCAGATTCCCCAGATGTCATCGAGGAATCTATAGTAGTGAAGGGGTTTCAATGGGGCCGATGCCAGAGCAGATTCTTCCCATTCAGCCATGAATATGTTGGCGTATGAGGGCGCAAATTTCTTACCCATGGCCGTGCCTTTTCGTTGTAAGTAGAATTGAGAGTCGAATTCGAAATCGTTTTTAGTCAAGTTGATTTTTAGGAGTTCCATTAATTGTTTTGTAGGTCTTCGTGGGTTTGGGTATTTTTCAAAACACTTTTGTACTGCCCGCAATCCCGCTTCGGTTTCAATGTTTGTGTACAAGCTGTCTACGTCCATTGTGAATAAGAATGCATTAGGGGGAATCTTTATTTTGCCAATTTTTTCAATAAAATCGTACGTATCTTTCAGATAGCTAGGGTGCTTCCGTGAGATCGGGCCAAGAAAGTATTCAATGTACTCCGCGGTACAGTAAGATTCGCTGTCGCAGTCCGAGACTATGGGTCTGCCGGGGGGATTTCGTTTGGTGTACTCCAGGTTGTAGGGTCCTTGTGTATTTTTGGAAGTAAATAAAATTGTCTCAGTCTCGGAGTGTGGCTTCCCAGTAAATATTCTCTCTGTTTGTGATTGATGTATTTGAGATTCCAAAGATTCTGTATGATGTCCTTAATTTCTTCCTTCGTTTCTAGATATATTGGTCTGGATAATTTAGCATAATGGTCCTCATTGTTTAGTTGTCTCTCCGCTTCCCAAACATATTGTTGTCGGTCCAAGATCACTATTGCATTTCCCTTGTCAGCGGGTTTAATGACGATGTTTTTGTTATTTTGTAGTTCACGTAAGGCCCTGACCTCCGCTCGGGTTAAATTGGGTGTCACTCTTTGCCCCCAATTCAAGTTTCTCAGGGCATAATTGTCTGCCGTGATGATGTGTCTGATTTGGATTGGTAGACGGCATAGTGAAGGTGTCCAATCGGAGTTGTGTGTGAATGGTAGTTTCTTTGATTCCTTACGTTTTCCTTCAAAGAAAACCTTAAGCTTTAACCTACGATGATAGGTCTGTAAATCAAATTTTAATTTTTTCTTTCGGTCCCTGGCCAATTTTAGCGTGGGAATGAATGTCAGGCCCCTTCGTAAGAGTGTTGTTTGTGCTGGTGTGAGTGTGTAATTCTTCGAAAGGTTAATGATCATGTGGCGATCGGGTTCATTTGTGTGAATGTGGCCGGTTATGAGTTTAAATGCTGTTGCCAATGTTGTAGGATGGCTTTGGCGGTGTCCGCCTTCCAGTGTATGCCGTCCGGTTCTACTTTGAATTTTTCTTTTGGCAAAGCCGGGATGTGTGTCACTTTTTTTCTAATGTAGGTGTTTAATTCTTCTATGATGAGTTGGTCCTCGACCGGTAGTGTCCGGAGAAATTAATTACAGGAATAAAGATTTCCGTCTTTGGGAATTTGATCTTCGCTTCTCTGTAAGTGCTCTGTAGTTGTTTGATTGCCGTTTGTTTGAGACGTTGTTGTCTGTTATTGATTCCGAATGATAGAATCAATTGTTCCACGTTCGTGGTGATGGTGGCTTTTTTGATGAGGTCTTTTGCATGTTTGAAGTTGGCACCCGGGTAGCTATCCATTTGTAGATCTGGAGCTATGACCGTAGGAAATTTTGACACATTTGAGTCTCCAATGATCACAAATTTCTTTCTTATCGTCAGGCACCAGTCAGAGGATTTTTTGTTCGTCGATATGTGTCTGACGGGCCTGGTAGGTGTTGTTTGATCGTCTGGTGTGACAGGAGTTTTGTCCTGTGTACGTGTACGTGTCCGTCCCACCAGAGCAATTTCTGGTGAGATCTGTGTTCCGTGTGATGTGTATGTGAGCGGGTCTGGGTCTGTGTCTAGAAAAATAAGTTCCTCCGTCGGTACTTCCGGTGGGCTTCTTTGTTCTCCAAAGGATCCGGAGTAGGTCGATAGCTCCACTTCGATGGATGACATTGGTGTTGTGTTGCCCGGTGTGTGAATTTGTGCTTTATGTGTGTCCGTGGGCAGAGAAGACTGTTGCTCGTTTCCATCTTTCAGCTCGGTTGGCTTCTCCTCGATCACGGCGTAGGGAAGGAGTCGGGCACATGTCGATCTCATTCATTGGAGTAAAGTTCACGCAAGGTGCCGAGATTCTCTTGGACTTTTAGTCCTTTGCTCTTTTGGGGCGGGACCGCCTTCCGGTGGAGGAAGAGGAGGAAAGTCCTTATGGAATGAGGCGCTTTCGACCGGGGCCGAAGATGTTTGGGTTTCGGTCGTGGTCATTCGAGGTCTTTGTCCTGCTTCCACACGTGAGGTAGATGCCTCGTTGTTTCTTTGTGCTGTGCGACTTGGAAATTCGGCGGTAATGAGTGCTTCCGTCTGTTCGAAAGTTTCCGATCTAAATTTGCCGTCCAAAATTGCGTACGGCCCACTTTTTTGCAATTCTGAAAGGCGCTCTCCATTCGTCGTTCGTCACAGTATTTTTTAGCTCACCAATTGACACCTCAATCAATGACTCGTAGTGTTGTTCTAGAATCAATTGTGTCGTGTAGGCCCAGTTTTTTGCGTTGCCTTCTAATAGTTGTTGTGATTTGTTTGTTGATGCAACCGGTTTGACGGTGTCAATTAAATAGTTTGTCATTCTTTTGAATGTAATCGGTTGGTTGTTTTTAATCTTTGTCGTCACGTTTTGTAGGTGATGTACCAGACGCAAGATTCTATACACGGTTTTGGTTGTAGTTCTGAAGTGAGGGGAAGCTTGGATATATTCGCGTTCTTTACTTCCTTCAGACCTATCCCTTCGAAAGGGCCTCCGTGTGTGATCTGATTTTGTGTATCTATGATCTGTTTGATTTTCAACGTACCCAGAGCGATCCCTGCCCGGGGCTCTTGTGAATCTCCTATCCCGACGGTATAGGTTCTGCGTGTAATAATCCTCTCGAGGAGGTCCACGCCTCCGTTTATCTGAATCATGCATGTTCAGCGAATGTCTCCACATGACCCGTTTCATACGTCTCTCTCAATAAAAGAATCTTTGTTGAAGGTTTCCAGGTGTTGTTGTTCTGGTGTTCAGTCAAAGTGTTGTCTCAAAATGTTGTTATATTTATTACTGGACATTTAATTCTTTATTAAAGGTTTCCAGGTGTTGTTTTTCTGGTGTTCAGTAAAAGTATTGTCTCCAAATGTTGTTATATTGGTATCTTATTTTTGATCCCACCGAAATCAGATGTCTCAAGGTGTTTTACAAAAATAAGGAGGGGAAAGATTTAATTTCCTAAACTCTATATCCGTCCTTTTCTAGGTGCAGGATAATAAGTGGAAGTTTTAATGAGTAGAATCGATCGATTTTATTTTGTGAAATTCAAGCACAGTCGCGACGTTTCGATACAATCTGTATCTTCCTCAGGCTGGCTTGAATAAGTATCTCATAGCTCTATAGAAAAGCTCTCGTGTGTTGTTTCAGTAGAAGTGAAGGTGAGTTGTGCGCAGCTGCTATTTATACAGAGTGAGTGAGCAGGGCTCCTCCCACTTCTGAGAGCAATGCTTTTTTAGGTTTGTTCATTCAGGATTTTTTATTTTAGGATCATGTTTTTATTATAATTATTTCTGGTTTTAGTTTGTATTCATATGAATTTTTCTTAAAAAATCAGGACAATCATGTATGACATAAGAATAATTTTTAAACCTGTTTTGTTTCCATAGTGTTGATGTTTCTTGTCTCCTGCTGTATATGAGTTTTAATCTTTTAGGGAGGATTCATATTTTCCTTCATCATGTTGTAAGTAATCAAATTGTTTATTAATTTTGTTTTTATTTTTATTTTTATTAATCAATGTCCTGGGTCTCTCTAACAGGTGGAGAGGCACTGGCTCTATTAGGGGAATAAACATCTCACACCCCAAACAATGTCCAGGGATGAGTTTTGCACTCTCCATCTCCAGTCCACGAAAGACCCCGGCTTATGATCAGGTTAAACATTTTTTTGTTTTTTCAGCGTTTTGGTAGGGAGGGTCCAAATTTTTAGGTTTCTAGAATTTAAAAGATGTCTCCATTTAGGTTTTAGTTGCATAGTTTCGGTAGGGTGGGTCCCGATTGTTAGGTTACATCATTTTAAGGGGTCTCTTTTTAGGTTTAGGTGTTAGGAACAGTTTTGGTAGGGTGGGTCCACATTTTTAGGTTTCTGGAATTTTAAAGATGTCTCCATTTTGGTTTTAGGTTCAGAGTTTCGGTTGGGTGGGTCCAAATTGTTAGGTTAAATAATTTTAAGGGGGTCTCCTTTTAGGTTTAGGTGCAGAGTTGTAGTAGGGTGGGTCCAAATTTTGAGGGTATAGGATTTTTAAGGGGTCTCCATTTTAGGTTTAGGGTCAGAGTTTCGGTAAAGTGGGTCCAAATTGTTAGGTTAGAGAATTTTTAGGGGCGTCTCCTTTTAGGTTTAGAGTTGTAGTAGGGGTGGGTCACATTTTTTAGGGGGTGTAGATTTTTAAAGGGATTCTCCATTTAGGTTAGGGTCAGAGTTTCGTTAAAGTGGGTCCAAAATTGTTAGGTTAGAGAATTTTAGAGGGGTCTCCATTTTAGGTTTAGGGAGGAAGTTTTGGTAGGGTGGGTCCAAATTGGGTTAGGGTCATTATTTTGTAGGGGTTGTATTTTTAGGTGTCAAGGTCCGGATTGGGGATGGTGGGTCCAAGTTATTGCTCTTAGCATGAGTACTTTTTTGGTTTCAGTCGTTCAGACCTCTCGGAAAACGAGTTTCTAGTTTGTTGATCCATCTTGTTTCTGCCATTAATCTGTCTTTTAATGTCCAATGTGTGTTTGACTCTAGACCTGTGACTCTTAAGGATGAGATATCGTGTTTAATAAAATGGTTGACAATGTGTGTGTGTTTCTCCTCTTTTTTTGTGATGTTCTGTATGTGACGATGCATTCTTATTCGAATGGAATTTTTTGTTTGTCCCACAATTGTTTGGCACATTTGTGGCATGAAATTATGTATACACAATTTTCGGTCTGAGGACTGAGGGGGTCTTTTAATTTGAAAATGTGTTTTGTGTAGTGACTGGTGATCCAATTTTTGGTTTCATAATATTTAGGTGTGGTCCCTCTTTTGCTCCGTTTTGTGTTTATCGGGGTTAATTTGCTTTTGACCAAAAGATCCTTGAGATTCTTATTTCTCCTAAATGCGGAAATGATTTTGTGTTCTTTAAGATATGGTGTATGTGACAAAAACTTCTGGAAATTTGCTTTAGTTTCTAGGTTGAGTTGGACACTCATTTCCGAAAATGTATTTACAAACGGTATGATCTTGTCGTCTTTTTTTGCATTTTGAGTTTTCTGTTTGAATTGTTTAAAGGCTTTTCTCAAAAATGTCCTCGTGTACCCTCTGATTCTTAGGGCCTTAAAAAGAGTCCTGGTTGCTTCCATGAAATGTTTTTCATTATTACAGATTTTGTAGAATCTCAATAGTTGTGATTTGACGATTCCTTTGAACGTATGTCGGGGATGGTAGCTGTTTTTGTGTAGGAGTGAGTGCGTGTCTGTCGATTTAAAGTACACCTTGAAATCTAACTGTCCGGTTTCTTGAAATCGTGTTCCTTTGAATGAGATTAGGTCCAAAAAATTCACCGAAGTGTCATTGATGACGTGTTTTATTTTAATTGATCTTTGATGTGTATTTAAGTGTTGTGCGAATTGTAGAAATTGTTCCTCGGAATACGTCCAGATTCCCCAGATGTCATCGAGGAATCTATAGTAGTGAAGGGGTTTCAATGGGGCCGATGCCAGAGCAGATTCTTCCCATTCAGCCATGAATATGTTGGCGTATGAGGGCGCAAATTTCTTACCCATGGCCGTGCCTTTTCGTTGTAAGTAGAATTGAGAGTCGAATTCGAAATCGTTTTTAGTCAGTTGATTTTTAGGAGTTCCATTAATTGTTTTGTAGGTCTTCGTGGGTTTGGGTATTTTTCAAAACACTTTTGTACTGCCCGCAATCCCGCTTCGGTTTCAATGTTTGTGTACAAGCTGTCTACGTCCATTGTGAATAAGAATGCATTAGGGGGAATCTTTATTTTGCCAATTTTTTCAATAAAATCGTACGTATCTTTCAGATAGCTAGGGTGCTTCCGTGAGATCGGGCCAAGAAAGTATTCAATGTACTCCGCGGTACAGTAAGATTCGCTGTCGCAGTCCGAGACTATGGGTCTGCCGGGGGGATTTCGTTTGGTGTACTCAGGTTGTAGGGTCCTTGTGTATTTTTGGAAGTAAATAAAATTGTCTCAGTCTCGGAGTGTGGCTTCCCAGTAAATATTCTCTCTGTTTGTGATTGAGGTATTTGAGATTCCAAAGATTCTGTATGATGTCCTTAATTTCTTCCTTCGTTCTAGATATATTGGTCTGGATATTTAGCATAATGGTCCTCATTGTTTAGTTGTCTCTCCGCTTCCAAACATATTGTTGTCGGTCCAAGATCACTAGTGCATTTCCCTTGTCAGCGGGTTTAATGACGATGTTTTTGTTATTTTGGTAGTTCACGTAAGGCCCTGACCTCCGCTCGGTTAAATTGGGTGTCACTCCTTTGCCCCCAATTCAAGTTTCTCAGGGCATAATTGTCTGCCGTGATGATGTGTCTGATTTGGATTGGTAGACGGCATAGTGAAGGTGTCCAATCGGAGTTGTGTGTGAATGGTAGTTTCTTTGATTCCTTACGTTTTCCTTCAAAGAAAACCTTAAGCTTTAACCTACGATGATAGGTCTGTAAATCAATTTTAATTTTTTCTTTCGGTCCCTGGCCAATTTTAGCGTGGGAATGAATGTCAGGCCCCTTCGTAAGAGTGTTGTTTGTGCTGGTGTGAGTGTGTAATTCTTCGAAAGGTTAATGATCATGTGGCGATCGGAGTTCATTTGTGTGAATGTGGCCGGTTATGAGTTTAAATGCTGTTGCCAATGTTGTAGGATGGCTTTGGCTGGTGTCCGCCTTCCAGTGTATGCCGTCCGGTTCTACTTTGAATTTTTCTTTTGGCAAAGCCGGGATGTGTGTCACTTTTTTTCTAATGTAGGTGTTTAATTCTTCTATGATGAGTTGGTCCTCGACCGGTAGTGTCCGGGAGAAATTAATTACAGGAATAAAGATTTCCGTCTTTGGGAATTTGATCTTCGCTTCTCTGTAAGTGCTCTGTAGTTGTTTGATTGCGTTTGTTTGAGACGTTGTTGTCTGTTATTGATTCCGAATGATAGAATCAATTGTTCCACGTTCGTGGTGATGGTGGCTTTTTTGATGAGGTCTTTTGCATGTTTGAAGTTGGCACCCGGGTAGCTATCCATTTGTAGATCTGGAGCTATGACCGTAGGAAATTTTGACACATTTGAGTCTCCAATGATCACAAATTTCTTTCTTATCGTCAGGCACCAGTCAGAGGATTTTTTGTTCGTCGATATGTGTCTGACGGGCCTGGTAGGTGTTGTTTGATCGTCTGGTGTGACAGGAGTTTTGTCCTGTGTACGTGTACGTGTCCGTCCCACCAGAGCAATTTCTGGTGAGATCTGTGTTCCGTGTGATGTGTATGTGAGCGGGTCTGGGTCTGTGTCTAGAAAAATAAGTTCCTCCGTCGGTACTTCCGGTGGGCTTCTTTGTTCTCCAAAGGATCCGAGTAGGTCGATAGCTCCACTTCGATGGATGACATTGGTGTTGTGTTGCCCGGTGTGTGAATTTGTGCTTTATGTGTGTCCGTGGGCAGAGAAGACTGTTGCTCGTTTCCATCTTTCAGCTCGGTTGGCTTCTCCTCGATCACGCGTAGGGAAGGAGTCGGGCACATGTCGATCTCATTCATTGGAGTAAAGTTCACGCAAGGTGCCGAGATTCTCTTGGACTTTTTAGTCCTTTGCTCTTTTGGGGCGGGACCGCCTTCCGGTGGAGGAAGAGGAGGAAAGTCCTTATGGAATGAGGCGCTTTCGACCGGGGCCGAAGATGTTTGGGTTTCGGTCGTGGTCATTCGAGGTCTTTGTCCTGCTTCCACACGTGAGGTAGATGCCTCGTTGTTTCTTTGTGCTGTGCGACTTGGAAATTCGGCGGTAATGAGTGCTTCCGTCTGTTCGAAAGTTTCCGATCTAAATTTGCGTCCAAAATTGCGTACGGCCCACTTTTTTGCAATTCTGAAAGGCGCTCTCCATTCGTCGTTCGTCACAGTATTTTTTAGCTCACCAATTGACACCTCAATCAATGACTCGTAGTGTTGTTCTAGAATCAATTGTGTCGTGTAGGCCCAGTTTTTTGCGTTGCCTTCTAATAGTTGTTGTGATTTGTTTGTTGATGCAACCGGTTTGACGGTGTCAATTAAATAGT